>NW_010115866.1:0-53007 GCF_000699245.1 Pterocles gutturalis | reverse complement strand
AGAAAAAAAAATAAAAAAATAAAAAAATACCCTATTTTCCCTAATTTACTTACAAATACGTGCACTGATGATATCAATATCTAGAGTTATGTGGAAAAACAGTGGTGTAAATCACAGTAATTTAGAGAAGAATGGAAGTAGCCACTCAGTTCTATAGCCCCAAGATATTGCTGCAAGGGGCACACCAAGGGCCACTAGACAGTGGTGGTGATCCCTTGTTTTGGCTTCATTTTGAAGTAACTCTTCCAGAGCTAGAGCTTTGGCCAGGTCACAGGGAGAAAAATGCTGTGGTAAGATCTGCCTTACTTGTTTCTAAAACTGTGATTTTACCTCACTGTAAGTAAGACCTGTATATATTACAGAGTTGTTGATTCAAACAAAAACTAAAATGATTCAACACCACCTCACAAAATAACACATGATTAGCTAAAAATATTGCTTCTACCATCACAGCTGAGAGGACAGCAGGTGTTTTGCCAGGATAGCTACCTCCAAGGCCAAAACAGCTGTGTCATCAAAAACTGGTACCACAGACCTGACTAAAGTCTGAATTTCTGTTAGTGAGATAAAATTACAATAAAAACAAAACTTTTTAAAATTTACCATAAGATGAAGACTCTAACCTTAGGGGAAAGCAGTTGATCATACAGTAAACTTAAATATGACTTTTCTCACAGCTTTCACTTCCAACTAGCTTATGAGTGTTATTTATTTCAAGGTTAAAAAGACTAAAAAAAAAGGAACCTAATATCTCAGCATTTAGGTCACCTATTGCATTCTGTATACATATTTTATCTGTCTCCCATGTGTGGATTCTTGTGAAGGTCCTGGCAAAAGGTGTCTAAAAACAGCAAGAACATCATCAACAGGCTACAGTCAGTTATTACAGAAGCTCGCACTGTCCTGGGTTCACCTTAGAAACACGTGTCAATTTGAAAGCTCTTAAAATTACTACTGTAATTTGTAGCTTAACTTTTCTGCTACAGACACACTCGACTGCACATTCAGGTGTTTGCAGAACTGAATACAAGTTTAAGCTCTTTAAAATATTTTACTAAATATGTTAAATTTATTTCAGACTTTGCAACTTTCCAATCCTATAATCATTAAATGATAAATACTAAAAAAAAATACACATCAGCAAAAAACTCATTCTGTGGTCAGGTAATTTGAAAACCATTGCTACCCCATGCTTTTCCCTAGCATAAGAGTAAAAGTTAAAGAATTTGCCTACAACACAAATTTTCTGCTGAATAGACTGTACACCCCCTCGGTTTCATCCATCATTTATGTTGATCCTATGCCAATGTTACTTAACTGGCATAAATCAAATTACTGCTGACTTATATTCCACATAAGGAAAACTCAGTCACTCTTTTAACTCTCACACCATGCACAGCAAGTTTATGCCAACTGGTTTAGAAGCCGCCTAAATCATTAGGATTTGTATTAGAGATCTTCAAGGATAACAGGCTATTACACTGTTTAGTAGCTACTAAATGGTCCTAAATACCAGCTGTAGACCACTGACTGTTAGACTTTGTGTGTATAGTGGAATTCCCAGGGTGTGCACAAGGAAGTAAACTTAAACTAGGAGATACAAAACAAACTAGGGACATTAGCTATCCATGCTTTAACCCAAAATAATCGTGTATATGTCATATGAGTGACCAGAGCTATGAAGGAAATGTCGGGTTCTAGGAATATCTCATCACTTGATATGATGAGGGTCCAACCCGCAGGGAGCAGCTGGCCCTCATGGTGCCCTTACAGCATTTACCTGTAACTAATTAAATTCAAACAAACTATCACCTCCAGAAGGATTTCCAGTCCTGCTCACAACTCTGTAGATTTTATGTGAGCAGACAGGAAAGGGATCCTGTTACATAAGTGTCCTATATAAACATGAAGATAAAAAGCACACATGCTGCATTAATACTTTAGTTTGGGTAACCCCTTCCCAGTATTTGCTTGCTTATACCCCTATTCAGCACTTTTTGCATTGATTGCAACACGCTGGTTGCCAAGTTCTTCTGTCAGCCTGTGTACTACAAACAACAAATATGAACACTTTCACAACTTAGCTAGCTGTCACACATATTTATAGAAAATAACAGGGTCTATTTTCTGTACAGTTCTATTTCCTGCCTGTGTGTCTATCTCAAAGAAGTTTTCATTCCTCATTACTTGTTTTCAAAAATTTGATTTGGCTGAATTGCTGCATTCTTGAAACGCATTATACTTTTCCTAGTGGGAATCCAAGCAGCTCACATCTACTAGTCTACATTTTTTCTTTATTCTTCTCTAATTTTGAGTCAGCTCTTTCCATCCAAAACACAGGGACACAAAGGATCTGACAGTTATAGCTAGAGCTTCTCTCACACCTTGGCTTCCAAACACCCAGACTTCAAGGAATTCTTCCATGCTTGGCAAAGAGCAGGCTTGTCACATTTCACAATACAACACTAAAACTTCTGTAACCTTCGTCCATTTCTGCCAAGGCAGCCCAAATACTACCTTTCACACTTGCCTGCTGTGTATTCTTTGCACAGACCAGGTGTCTTCGATCAGTAGCAACTACAACAAAGGTGCAACAGTAAGGCAAATGTTAAGTGTCCTAATGACACTAATAAGGGTCTTGTCTTGACCAAATTTGTTTTAATACATACTGGAATCTTTACTGGTCTCCCTCATAGCTGATGTCCAGCAAGGAGAGCAAACTGCCCACAGATAGGTCCACATAATCTTCTCCAGTCAGTGTTGTTCTAACAACAAGCTCAGCCTCCTGGAAGCCATCCTCGTTCCACTAACTCTTATCCTACAGCTATTTCTGTACACTTGCAAGTTCAGTGCATTCTAGCTAACACCTTCATTTCCCAACATCAGTGACAGCAACCAGCACCACTACACCAACAAAAAACACCTGAAAAATCAGCAATGATCACATAATCATCCTAAGAACAACAGATCACATATATAAAACCAGCGCAGAAAGAAAGAGCTATCATAAACTTGAAGCTTATGACTACCACTTTCTTAAACTACCTCAGAAGAAGCAAAGGAAAACATCTGTGTATCTCCTCTGAGGTAAGGCTATCACACTTGGGCAGCTGAAGACTGCAGCAATTTAGACTTCACCTGATTTCAACGTTCAGCATTTGAAATACAAAAGTCATACAGGGACACAGGGGACTGAAACGACAGATTTAGAACAGTTAATCTAAATGCAGTTTCCAACCAAAGAGACAAACTTGAAGCACAAACAGTTCTGCATGCAACATTGCCATGCTCACAGATGCTAAGCCTGCACACCAATTTTATGTAGGGTGAATCTACACTGGGTTACCAGTGAAGCATTTGAGGATCTGGAGAACCTAGGATGAAATTCAGGAAAAAGAGATCCTCTGCCTCACATTTAATGTCCATGGTGTTGGACTCAATGCCTGTTCTTTGACACCAGGAAGCCCTCTAGAAGGGCCAAATGATTATGTCAAAGCTGGGGCAACCAGCAAACCGCAAAACAAATTTTGCTTTACTTAAGCTTTTTACAGGTATGGATTGTCAGAGTATGGACTACAGTTATAGGCCAGCATGGAGAAAACAAAATTTCACTCATCTAGTACGTGGCATAATCATGTCTTTTTCATCGCTCACAGAAAACAGAAGTCTGACATACAAGTCAGTGATTCAATTTGGCTTTGAAGTAGAATTATCAGTTGTTCCCCACACAAATCTCTCTGCTTTGCTTAGTCTGTTCTTGCACCACAATAATAAGAGCTCCCTAAGTTCAATACCCTAGTTAGCTCAGTCCTCTCCAAAATCCAGCGTGGTGTTGGACTACAGACATCCTGAAGTCCTTTGTAGCCTGACTGATTTTACAACTCTATAAATTCATCAATCTTGATGAGAACAAGGGGAAGGAGCAACCAACATCACATCACCTGACAGAAAGCTGACTTTCAGTTCTGAGTCATACCACTGAGTCCACATCCATACAGAGCCACATGGTAGGTCTGAGCTGCAGTGACGAGCTGAAACTACAGAGACTCAAGCTTCCCAAGTGATACACAATGCCACACTTTCTCAATCGCTCAGTCTACGCACCTAGCAGGTATATGGCACACACAGCTGATAAATCAGGGAGAAGCCAAGGAGAATCCTGCACTAGAAGTGCCCAAGTTACTCACAGAGAAAGTTACCTGAGTTACCAATAAAGAGATGAGGACTAATCCAAGAGAGCCTGCGTGTATATAATCAAAACCACATATACAGAGAAGGAGTGGGATAGTAAACTAATGCCCATGCAAGCATCAGTAGAACTACATATACTTGCACTTTACATCTGTCCTTCTCTGTTCAGCTTGTATAATTCTAAATATTTATACCATAGGATTTTTAAGGAGAGGTTTAAAAGCAAAACAAGTCCAACTTTCATCCCTTATAGGAATCAAGTGAAGCCAGTGAAGTTCAGATGGCGATTATTAAAATGTTTGACAGCTGGTGCCCCCTTATAGGGTCCCCCCTTAGCAAACTAAGAAACAAAACAGCAGTTCAAATTACACACAGATGCCTCCAGCTTTAAGAACACAAGTCGTATCTTCTGTACTGAGTAAATGTGGAAGTCTAGAAAAAACCACCACTATATGCCAACAATAGTTGTAATTGCTAAAATCTGAAAGCAGAGACCCTAGCTCAATGATTTAATGCTGCAGCTGTCATGTTTGCCTTTTGAGCTTGAATGTAATCAAAACCCTAAACAGAACACCGTGTGAGAAATTATCTCCTGCAACCATCTCATATTTTACCCTGTAAAATGACAGCATGTGCTGCTTCAAGGTCACATATACACTACTACACTGTAATAGAGTCATTGGAAAGAAACACGGTAAGAAAGTAGTATGCAGCCCCAGCCTGACTGTCTGAATTCTACCTTGAACCTTTTACATATACTTAAAATCCTTGTTTAAAGCTCAACATTTAGAAACATTGCCAATTTCACCTTATCTACTCACCTTCCCACCTCCATTCCTGGATGCAATTCACACAGAAACACAAGCTAAATTATCCATTCTCTTAGATTCACTGATTGTATACTTACAAGCTTCAGCTCCTCCACTGTAATAACCTGTTACTGCAATGGCTGCAAATAACAATAATCAAGAAAAATCAGCTGCCTATTCATTATGCCATATAACCTTTTTATTCATTTCTCTCTCACAGCTATAGAGCTTGTCCACTGTCAACTTGAAGTGCAAAAGGTTTTAACAGCTAAAAAGCCTTGCAGACCTAGTTAAGATGATAACTCAGTGTACTGAAAAAAAAAAAAAAAGAATCCTCCAATTCATATGTCAGAGAAGAGAAAGATGACTGAAATTATAAGCAGTATTTGTTGTCTAAACATTGTGTTTAGAATTTTTATTGAGGAAGAAAAACCACTGGGCACTATACAAATAAACCTGGCTCTGCCTCTGATATATTTGTGTTTTTACTGGGAAAGGTAGAGAGAGAAGGAAAGACCAGAGTAACAGAAAAACAGAAAAGTAACAACAACAAAAACCAACCCACAGACAGGACTTAGCAATTAAAAAACCAATTTGCTGCATTTAGCACCTCTGGCTGTATTCATTTAGTTCTACCTTCAGAGCTTCTAGAGCAAGTGACTCTACTCTGTTATTCCACTTCACAAAACCTCCAAACAAACTCCACTTTCCAAAAGCTCTGAACAAATGTTCTTCTCAATCTGGAAATTAATATGACAGTGATACACTGAAGCTGTATGTTGCAGGATTCCAAAATAAGGTCTTTTCCCTGTCTTATGCTTAACAATTCCATTTTATCAACATTCGTCCAGAGTCACAATGTAAGTGTATACCCTGCTGGAAAAAGGCTTCTAAACTTAACCGAAAAATTGAAAATATTTTAAAGGAATTATTAAAATTACAGTTGATTTTTCATAAAGAATTGTATTATGGCTTCAAAGGTTTGCGCTTTAAAAAAAAAAAAAATAGAAAGGTTATTCTCTACTGATTAGTTGCCCAGCTTAATTTTTATGATAGCATAATCTGTGATTGAAATTAAATGTTTTAAAGTAAGTGATACTGAAAAATGAATATAGAAAAGTTTTCCCTTTGCACTGAAATATTATTGGAAATCAATCTGAAGCACAATAAACACACTGAAGAAGAAATCAACTGCAAATTGCATAGAAAAGATTCTATTCTTGCTATCTTTTTATTTCACAGGTATAGACTAGGGTCTTCTGCCATCACACCAGACTTTCCTTTTAATCAGTGTGACTTAAAACAATATCCAGGGAATGTCAGCTGCCACTCTGTGGATGCCATCTTTCACTGAGAGAATAGGCTGCTGAACGCTGCCGATTTATAGCTTTGCATCCCACTGAAAGATGCTGAGAAATCCGCTGTAGATCCCCTTTTAAATGAACAGGAGGAATACCAGGTGACAATTTGTTATTTGTTAATGGCTTAAACAAACCTGTATTGGCATAACAGTGAATTTGTGAGTGATGTCTTTGTGTTTCTTTCTACTTTTGGGTGCCAGAGCGTGCTAAACTGGAAAACTTTTTATTATCATATGGAAAGAAATATCTTATGGAGAAAAACACCAACATGGAAGTATAAATAAGCTTGATCAGCTTAAAATGAAAAAAGGACAGATTTATGTCTATAAAGGTTACCTGTTTAGACCAGTTTATACTCTTAAAAAGCTGTATTCTTATCTAGGGGTAATGGTCTTCTGAATATATTTTCTTGACATTCTAGTTCATGAAAGCCTTTTGAATTAGACCCTGACCATGCAGCCATTAATAATTTACATACTGACTTGTCCCACTGAAGAAAAGCTTTATATATCATAGTCCACCAGAATAAACAGTTGAGAATTTTGAAAATGTGTTCAAAAGTAAATAAATAAAATTCTTAGGAAAATTTGCGCATTTTTACAAAGGTTTCCTCATAAATATTATGCTTTACACTCTTAATTGAGGCAACATTTAAAATAATGATCTTCAGTTAACCAAATGTGTTCTTGTTTGGATTTATAGGGTTAAGGTTCAAGAACAGACTTATCTACCTCAAAGTAAGCAATACAATGCCTACATTTTAGAAATCTGTCATTCAAAGAAAAATCCAAAACCTAAGTTTCTAGAAACTCTGCATATTAATAAGAAAAAGGCATACTTTTCAGAGAGGTGATATTATCTGGCAATAATGAAATTAAACTTGTAACTTAGAGAATATGTGAAGAGTAAGATGGTGCTAGATAGGTCTGGCCTTCAAGATAATGGGAGCTATTTGGGAGATTTACCCTTTATCCAGGATCACGGAAACTGCTGTCCTTGGGATGTGACATGTCCTGAAGCATGGGGGCCTTTTGTAATTACAAATCTTGAAACTTTATTATAATGTGACAACCACACTTCCAGGTACCTGAGACCCCCCTCGAATTAAGACCCCCACCTACTCAGCATGTATAGCAAAATTAAAAAACATTGTACCTTTAAATCCTTAAATCGGGAGAAAAACTAACCAATTGTAGTTAAGAAGATATAAGAATTAACCAAATATAATTAGAGAGATGGGGCAAAGAAGACAAAACTAACATTCTGAACTGTATAAATACAGGGTATGACTGCAACCAGGTATGCTAGCTTTGAGAATTACCACCTAGCATCCATCTCTGCGCAGAAGTGCAATAAAACGATATCTCAACTCTGTGTGGATTGACTTGTTGCACACCGGGTGACAAACTCCAGTTTTAGGACAACAGTGATCAACAAAGCCTTCAGGGTGAACTTAGAGACACCCAAAAATATCAAACGGGAATCACTAAATTCAAACACATATCTAAGTCTTGATTTATTCAGAGCTTAAACATGTGAAACGGGGCTGTAAATAGTCTATTACATACTCCTGTTTTCCAAACACAATTACTAGCAGAGATGATAACACCACGCTGTTTGTGTAACAGCTTACTATACAGTCAATTTTCTACAGTTTATTACACTATAAGCAAGACCACCCAGATTCAATTTGCCTGTCAGGCCCCTTCCCCAGGAGAAAGCCATGCCAGGCCGGACAGTGCCCAAGAGACTTGAGGTGTGGGGCCAGGGAGAGCGGAGAAGAGAAGAGGCAGTGGGAGAAAGAGAAATGCAAAGACACAAAACGGCTCTTGAGGCAACCCACAGGCACAAGCAGTAGCCTAGCAAAAATGGGTGTGTGACAGCTCCAACCTCAGTTTAAAGGAGAAAAGGAGGAAGCTATAATTCCATTTTATGGTAAAACAGATGAATCACATTTGGTGTGAATCCCCCTTCTAGGGAGGGACCCAAAATGGAGGCATGCTTTGTCTTCAGTTCCCTACTTGGTACAGGCAGACAATAGCTGTTCAAATCAAGGTAGTTCTGGGCATGTGCAAAACCAAAAAGCGCAGCTGAAACAACCCAAGGAGATTTCAGGGCTAAGAGCAAAGGAGCCAGGGAGCAGAGGCACTGCTGTGGTTAGGCAGTCAACACAGAGAACAAAAGGGCTAGATAAAATCTACACCATCAAGCCTATCCTTCATTTTTTTTTTTTTTGATATTTTATACCTTTTTCAGTGAATTTTACTTTTTCCAATTAAATAAGTGTTGTATGTTAGGAATAATACATATCTTTATTGACAAAAAATAGTTTAACATTCAGCTCTCAGATTTACCAAATTACTAAAAAATGTAAACACATGGACAACACACCAAAAAGCACATGCGGAATCCTGTAGGAATTCAAATGTATTCAAATTTCATCTCCCTGTATTTTATGATTGTTTTTGAAACGGGCTGCTTTAATTACTTAACATCTGTTACCCAATAACAAAAGGCATGATGTTTCCCTGTGTCATAACAAAAAGATACCTTGTGTTGCTGAATTCAGCACATATGAAGCTAAACAAGGTTAACAACCATGCTGAACCTATAGGATTGAAGGCTTGCTCTGGTCTGAAATTTGCCTCTACCTTCTGGGCCTTCAAAACAACTTCTTCATCAATGGGTGCATTGAGATAGTTCATTGATAATTCATATTTCTATATACAGAGCGGATCAAATCACTGGCAGCATGTGTGACACTCAGCTGTGTTAGTGTCCTCCAAAGTTACAGATGTATGAGTTACCAATGTGGAATGCATGTATTTGTCTTGTGTATATATTAATTTACAGTATACATTTTTCTTTCTTTCCAAAAGCCCCAATTGGGCAAAATTTTGTGTACTTCATTATTTTCATATGCTCTGAATAGTCTCTTGACTTCACTACTCAGTGTCTAGTGTTCATATCTCTTAAGGATTAGACAATAAATATTAAATTGTATAAATTATCATACATATGTTTTGTGATTTCTTCTACAGTAGTTCCTAGTAAATCAACATTTGCCAATAGTCACGTCTATATTATCAACTAATGTGCAGATTTTTCCTCTGATTCAAAGGAAACTAACTGCAACATCCAAAACAGCTCTGTATGGGCAAACCTCCCCGTTATTGCATACATAATGAATTTCATATGCTTTCAAAGTAGGGAAAAAAAATAGATTAAATTTAGAGTGAGAGTAAATAGCAATCTAAAATCAAAATATTTTAAATAATATAGCACAATCCTGAAACAAAGCACTATATAACCTGATAAATCTACTTGTGTTTTAAATTTTTAAATTTAAAGCATGCTAAGGTAAGGAAATACATTTTAATTGCCCTGCAGTTCTGTTTCGAATGTTCTTGACTATGCTGTGTTTTAAATTTCTCAAAATTAGATTAGATTAAATTGATTTTTTTTTTGTCCCTCTTCATGATAACACTATGTAGCAAATTACTAATTGGTGTAATTCACCTCATTTCCTATTAATATAGGTTTTGACACAAGATTTCAATTTTTTATTTTGCGGGCTTTCTTTTGTCATGAAGGTTTACATGTGCATACTAAACGCACTACAACTGTTGCCATTTTATCCTGCACAGGGTTGGAATGATTGGTCAAAATGAGAAAGTTTCCCAAAAGCAAGTGTAAAATCAAGAGTGCACAGAAAACTGGGAAAAGCTACTCAGATTACACAGCCTAATCCTTATTCACCAACCATGTTTGTATTTCTGGCCTTTACACTCTTGGTGTAACACATGTATAACAAGGTTATAGGAAAATATCCCATGTATTTAATATTTCTCATAATATCACTTATAAAAAATTTTACCCCTGGCTCTTCAGAAAGCTGTAGCCAAGACAATCAGTATACAAAAGAAATGCTAATTAAAGTACCTTTGGGAGGAGAAGGAAATGAAAGATATTAATCAAGAAAAAAGACAGGAGGATTTTTAGAAGTGGAAGTAAACAAGAGTGGGTTGTTGTCATTTGGGATGGGATAGAAGATTGATCTGAACTTGCACACAGAATTCAATCTCTTTTCAAGAGTCACCTTTTTTTTAACTCAAGATGGGGGTAGGTGCCTAACTTAAGGAAACTTTGGCTTAATGAAAAAGACTCAACTTGGCACATTTAATGCTACACCTTTTTTTCAGCTCTTTCCTAAACATTGAGACTAAAAATGTGTTTTGTTACTTTGTCTTTCTGTAAGTCTGTTCTATTACTGCAATTCTCTGTCTTTAGTAAATATATTTTTTCATCTTTCAATCTTGTCTAGTAGCAAAGATGCCTCTGAACTACTAACACACAAGACAGCAAGCCTCATCCATGGCTTTGGTTAGTTTTAAAAATAAGACATTGCCATGCTGAGAGCCTTGCTTTCTAACCACTCATCCCAGCCCATACAACAGGCAAAATTAGAAAAGCTGCCTGCAATCATTTTGAGGACAGGAGGTGACATTGAACATCTAAAAAGCTAGGTTGAAAGTCATAATCCCAAGGACAGACAGGTTAAATGAATGTATTCCCACTCTTCTTAATTATAAAAAATGTTTACGATGAATGGTCTATGTTACACGCTCTCAGTGGTCTTCATTCCTCAGCCTCTTTCTCCAGTTTCTTGCCACCTGACAGCAGGTTTCACCTAATGGAGTCTTATGTTCACAAACCTGTCACTACTGCCCACATCCTGGCTCTTCCAGCTTTTGAAAAAGACTGATGATAACTCTTAAACCTGATCTCTGAGGATCAGTAAGTTTGCCGTGATATGTTTGCCAGACATGGGCAGTGCAACCCACTGTTTTCCAGAACTTGTCAGTAACCAACCAAGATGTTTGTACTGGAAAAATAGAGTAAGCCTACTGTAATAAGATGCAAAAAATAAGAAGTCACTTAGTAGATTTGGAAACAATGCAATGAAATAATAAAAAATGTTGTTTACTTCAGCTCAGTTTCAGCCTCAGTTTTGTGTTTCAAATTATTTTTATATTTTTTCTGTGAACAGGAACAGTCACTGTAACATCTTTGACGCATTCTCCTAACTATTGAAAGTTAATGGTCAGCTCATCTGCTGACACAAATTAAAGACACATTCTCCTCTTGAACAGATTTTGCTTTCCCTTCCCCTGGGCCCTTTTTATGACCCAACGTTGTTAGGATGCAAATTACACTCCAGCACCAATCCCACCTGTACCCCATTTTTGCTTCCTTATACATCCTTTTTAATTAACGTTCCTGAAATTTGTCATAAAGTTGTACATCATAGAGTGCTCATGAAAAATTAATAATACTAAAACTTCCCGTTGTACTGATTATTACAATCCTCACAAATATCATGACACCAACAAATCTCACAATAGCATTAAATCTTTCAAGTGGCTAGAGATACTGGTATCACAGGGATGGGGGGAGTGAGATGGGATCCCTGTTTTTTTCCCTGCACTAACTACTCTGCAGTCGATCTGCTGGGGCCTAGGACCCAGTGCTGGGAGGCCTCCCCCAGCAGTGGACACTACAGCAAAAGTAGGGTATTGGCATCTTCCGCTTTTTAAACCACCTTTTGCAGGCATCCCCTGGTGAGAGAAGGGAGACTAAGGCTGTCCCCCAGTCATCACATCCTACTGCTATGGCCAAAGGGCCACCCTGTTAGCCCTGCAGGGTTGGGAAGAAGCTCAGGCAGAGTTGAGGAGGGCTGAGTCAGGCTCAACCCCCAAGGAAATGGCCAAGATTAATTATTAGAGATGGAGCATTTAGTGCTAACACTCACTCACTTGGGTATTGTGGCTATTTAGAATCACAATGCTGCCACAGAATCAGCATATTGCCCATCAAAAGGTTGAAATGAGCTTTAATCAGGTTTAGGGAATCTGCATTTCCCTTTTGAAATGCTGATTTCCACAGGAGAACCTCTTTTGTCTCAAGACTGAGTTGCTGGCTCTCTGAAGTTCCTACCTACCCCGACCTTCCACGCCCTGCCAGTGTGGCAGACCTTAGGGCATACATCATTACTACATTGCAACGTAAGAGCTTTTGTAACAAAAAATACCACATATACAGAATTTCTGACTGTCCTATGATTTGGGTAATGTTGCAGGACTTCTCATAGGCTGGGTTACAGACTATACCAAAATACGACAGAAAACAAAACCAGTGCTTTAGTTTCCCTCCTCTGTTAGATTTTGGGTACAGGGCTGTCACATTCCCTTTTAGCTACTGTTTTCATCATGGCAAGTTCTATCTGTCAGTTCAAGCTCAAAAAATCACCTCTTTCAAAGTAGCCACTCTTTGCCATTGTTGTCAGTGGCAATAACTCCACCATTGCTTCAGGAAGGACGCATATCTCTTAAGATACCAAAATACCAAATCCTTTTGGCCTGACTACCTCGTATTTGAAGCAGAAACTCTGTCTCGGATTCACTCAGTTTATTTCCTGATTGCTCAGTTCATTTCTTAATTGCTTGGACATGAATCTAAACTGATGTGCAGGCTCAGCAAATACTGGAGTATGTGTTTCAGAGAAGAAAATCTGAGTCCGCACTAATGCTAAGTGTAGGTGCAAGCATTTCTAATTCACAGCGGGAAGGAAGGGGACACAGAATTCTGCTTGGCTAAATCTCCCAATTTGCAGTAAAATTATATGACTGATGTCAGCAGCACAAATATCCTGCTGTCCATTATTAATAGGGATTTAACATCTCACAGAACAAAGCTATAAAGAATTTAAAGGCAAATGAACTACAGGTATTCCATTGCCAGCAATAGAGATGTACAAAACTGGTGTCAAAAAACACACAGCGCTCTCTTATTCACCAGCTTCCCCTCTTATACATGCCATCACTGACAACGGTATCTGTAGAATCTCTCAAAATGCTCACTGTTAGTAGGGGTGGCTGAATGTGGCCCACCAACAACAATAAAAAGCATATTACTTTAAAAATGAGAAATTGCAGGAAGCTGCAGGGAGAAGGAGGATTTTCTTTTAATCTTCTTGGGTCAAATAAAAGACTAAATATCAGTTGGGAATAATAATAAAAAAATACACTAAATAATTTTAAATGCCTCCAAACAGAACAAAGACACAACATTTTGCTAGTTTTTATCTTTGTGAGAAATAGAATGCGCATATATTTCATTTCTAAACCTGAGAGAAAGCAGGTCACTGGTAAAAATTTCTAAAAGCCCATTCTAAAATGAATTTTAATGCAAACTAATGATCATATCTATTAGCATACAGTATCAGAGATGCATTTTGTGCCTAGTAGCAGATGCTATAGTAATTTTGGAGAAGATACATTGCATTCTTCATGAATAACAAAGACTATGAATTCTTAAGACTGAAATTCCAATCACCAGGTGTGAAATGTCTCTGTACTAGCCACATGATAAATTCGTCTTTATATATATATTAATGATATCCAATTTATCTCACCTACCAACTCAGACTACTTCTCACTATTTCCAAATGGGTTGTCCAGTCTATATAGGTTATGATATTCCGTAAGAAATGAGCCCCTGAACTTCACTTGGGAGGCTACTTCTTTCCTATTCTGCTGTTGTGTCCTCTTTCCACTTTCTATACTACACCTTTTGCATTCCCTTCATAGAACTGTGAAACATCCTTCTCTAGGTGTCTTTTACGCCTACAGAATGGGTGTTCTTTCTTGCTGAATTATTAACAGCTGCGTTCAAACTGTTCAGATATGAGCATTGCTTTAACACTCTCATAGGTCTTAATTTCCTCCTTTTTAACCACTCCTGTTTATTTTGTCCACATTTTCTACTTAATCAGTATGTGTAACTGACATAAATTTTTTTATAACCAGACCCCAAACCAAGTAAAACTACTCCAGGATTCATCAACAAACAGGATTTTGCTTAACAGTCTCAGAGGAGGACAGGACAGACTTTGGTAGTGCTTCAGTTTAAAGAATGAAGGAAGCACATAGTTGTGGGTAAAGCCTTTAAGAGTCCAAGATTTGCAAACAATTCCTAAATACATCTAAAAACTGAACAAAATAGACACAGCTACAATTCTTTATGGATCTATCTACTCTCTTGTAATTCTGTTGTTGTATACCCTCTTCCAGGTAAAACTGGAAGAAAACTGTATGAATTCCAGATTTTTAGCCATTATTTTTTTTTCTTTTTAAGAAAAACCCCACAACCTGAAAGCTGGGAAGCTTGAGGACGTATGAGCACTTTGAACCCAAGGATCACAAAAACGGTACAAAAACATTTATATTCTCATCACAAAACTGATTCTGTCTATGTGTATCCAGTTATTTAATTTAAAGCATCCAGGTTGCACAGTCCTCTTCTTGGATACCACAGTCTGCTTCTATATGACCTGAATGGCAGGATAAGTTATACTATCCTTTGAGTGGAATTCATCTCTTCAAAGCCATCGCGCTTCAAGCTCACAAAATTAATTACCCACAATGAAAAGCGTCACCTAATAGAATTCAGTCGACTGAAGCTATTTGAGTACTGAATATGTTGTAACACACCTTTACACTTGTTATTAAATATCTCATTATAAACCAAATGTATAGTTTGAAAATCAAATTATCTCTGAAAAAGTAAAGACATTCAAACTGCATTAAAATACCCTGCTGCCAATTAATAATGTTTAGTAAACAAACCCGATTTTTTTTTAAGATTGGCTGAGTTCTTATCTTGATTACTTTCAGCATTTATTGCAAGATACAATATTCACAACAGTCTTAATCACAATTTTTTCACAGGATAACAACTTATCTTCATATACCAGAAGGCATTTTATTCTATGTCATTAAACTATTACTACTAATTCACGTTAATGCACTTAGAATTATAGAATCATAGAATGGTTTGGGTTGGAAGGGACCTTAAAGATCACCTGGTTCCAACCCCCCTGCCATGGGCAGGGACACCTTCCACTAGACCAGGTTGCTCAAAGCCTCGTCCAACCTGGCCTTGAACACCTCCAGGGATGGGGCATCCCCAACTTCTCTGCTACCTACTTGGATTGTACTACTTTTAAAAAAATTATTGTTCAATGCCCAGCTTTTGCAAAGAGAAGCATTTTTAAAATACTCATTAATGAATGTGGTTCCCTATATTCAAACTGAACATATTTGGGAATGCTGTTAATTACTGAGCACACTGTGCAGTAAAAGCCAGATCCTGGAGACCAGACATGGATTTACGGGAAGAAAGGAAGGCTGACAAGCTGTTAAAACCTGTTTCCCACCTTTGTTTGCTTAACCCAGTATTACAACCTCTTTCTCAGTCCCCCACATCATTTCACCAAAAGAAGGGAGCTGAAGAGATGGCATGACATTTGAAGTGGCAGGAAATGTATTCTCATTCCCATCTGCAGCCTTATATTGCAGTCATTTCTGCCTTAGGACCTGGTGAAAGAGGGTCTAGATCTTCTTTTTCACACTGGAGCTGTATTTACTCAGCTGTATAGATAAAGTTGATGTGAAACAGCAATGAGGTGGCGGATACTCCATGCAATTACCAGGATCTATCATAATTAACATATTGGCTATATATACCCAGTAGTAAATAGCGATGTGTAATATGAATGATGAATGTTGAATGAACGACTGAAACACGAATAAATAGACAAGACAAACAGGTGGTGCCAAAAGCCCAGCTTCCGCAGCTATATCTGTTTCAGTGGGATTACTTCAGTCTATGCCTAGCCTGGGCTTACAGATTAGAAACCCATTACTGTTTGGAGGTGCTAGGTGTGCTTCCAGACCACATCTTCCAGCTCAGTTTTGTCTGAAAGGAGTCTAGCTTGCATGCTCCACAAAACAAGATGAAACACAGTAAATGGATATGATATTCACTACAAATGCACGTGTCTAATTTGAACGGAAATCCTGATGTAGACAATGTCCTTTCATGAAAGAATCATGGTTGGATGTTCCACTCAGCAATAATAGCAGAAGAGCAGCTTTGATGTCCATGAGTTTCAATTTTTTTTTTTTTTTACTTTTTGTTTTTATTAACAGTTCTTAGTATACCATTATTCAGCTCAAAGGGGACAGGCTCTGGGAACATTTGGCTAAAATCACGACAGGCAGGCAGGTGCAGGTCCCCAAGCTGCATAAATACATCAGTCACACTTTTTCATTGTCCTGTGAAAGGACCACAAGCATCAAATTAAGGATAGTGTTGTTAGGCCTACTGGGTTGGGGTTATCTGTGGGCTCTTTGAGTTCCTTGCTTCTGGGGACTTGTTTTAGCTGTTTCAAGTGCAGGACACCATCCCTGGTTTTCCCCCACCTTATTTTCCTCTGCCTGAGGTATCTTCCCTTTATGCTCATGCTATGCAGTCTGAGCAGTTGCCGGACGTTCTGTTCTGATTCAGGTGCAGGTCAAGGCCAAGTATGGGCAACACAAAAGACTGTTGATGCCCCACCACCACTCCAAAAAGCAAGCTACATTTCTTCAGCATAAATGTCAAAAACAGCCTCAAGTATCTGACTTTTACAGAATGCTAAAAGTCATATCTAGTATTCTGCTTGGGTTTTAGAGAAAGTTGGGAGCTATGGGAATACAGGAGAAGATCTTCACTTATAATCCCTGTCCTTTTACACACTAGGAGAATGGAATGAAAGGTTCTGAATTTTATTTGTAACTTAGTAACCCACATGAAGAGAAGAGCTCTTTCACTTCCTGTATCAATCTAAATGTGTAGGACTGGACCTCAGTGATAAGCAATGATAGCTAGACCAAATGCCCATTAAAATGAAGATTCAGGAGTGAGTAAAAAACCCATACCTAATCAACTGACAAGAAACTTGCCAATTCGTCAGCATGATGTGACTATTTCAGAGCATCCCTAATTCAGGTAGTTTTGTGCTAATGTGATTACAAAGAGCTGACATAAAACCTGTTTGCAAAGGGGTTGCTAAAAGTATTACTACATCAGGTTTTCTTCTGATACCCCTCCCACACAACAGTATGGGGAATCCTGGGGACTTCTAAGACTTGAGAGATCCTTACTGCAAGGTTTGGTTCCCTCTTGAGTAAATTACAAAATTCCTCAGACTACTATCAGCTGCACCAGGGATTCAAACAATGCTAGGAAACTAAAAACAGAACCCCTAAAATGTGGTTACATATTTCAAAAGGACAAAAAAAAAAAAAAGTAGAAAAGAAAAAAGTAGTTCAACATTACTAAGTACCTTCTTTATCATCATGACGTATGATTGCATCCTGTATCATATCAGCAAGATTAAAACAAACTCGATGGTTCTTTCCATGTTTCAGCTTTTTCACGTAGCCCTCCCGTTTCTGGAAAGCTTTTTCTCGTTCGTAATATGCCTTTATTTGGTCACAGCGCATCCGCTTCACCAGCCGCTGCCGCTGGCCGAGAGGGAGGGACTCCAGCAAGCACTGCTCAATTTCCATCTCATGGGTCCGAAAAATATTACATAGCTGGAAACAGCCTGTAAGAAATTAGACAAACACATTCAGATCATGCAACAGCATGCTTTCAAATGTGCCATGAAACCTGCAACAGTTTTCTTGTTGTCCCTTCTAACCATGCTTAAATCTATCATCTGAGCTTCTCCTACTTGACTCATGCTGACTATAGAGAGTACATCTCATTATAATTTACTTTTTGGAACAAGACATAACTGATTCTATTAAATCACTGATGGAATTAGTTCATGTAAACAAATGTGAATAGAAAGGTCTAAAAGTTCAAATGTGAGATGGGCAAAATATCTAAATAATTCAATATAAATCAAGTGTCTTGCATTTGTTTACAAATAAGAGACTATTATGCAGAGAAATGCCAGTCTGATGCCCCTGCTTCCTTTTTATTCATTTTCATCTTGCTTTAGGTTAGCAAATTCCTGTTATTCAGTGAGAAGAAAAATAATCATATCATAATTCTAATTAGTTCATTAGCATGCAGTGGGTACTCAGGCGACTATCTATTAAAAACATCAAAGTCATTTCAGATTCCTAACTATGTGTATGACTTTTTTTAATTTTTTTTTTTTTTTTTTGCATTGTATAGAGCCATCCAGGTGGAATCTAATGAAACTGTCAGATACCAAAATCTTCTGGAAACCAATCACAAATGTGTCTTTGGTTCAGTTAATCCTAACATTCATACCACTCTCTTTAAGTCAGATTCCTCGTTTGTTGTCACCATTAAATCTGGTATTTTTACTGACATTGCAATAACAGTGACGTTCTTTTCCAGTATGTTCTCTGTTCCACTGAGAGCGAAGTCCGTGAGAGATCAATTGCTGCTAGTTGCTTTTCAGGGGACAGTTCTGTTACAAAAGGAGTGTAGTGGATTGTCAGATAATTTTATTGCCTGAGTCCCTGGATGTAAATCCACATCCGTCAACAATGTACTCACTAACCTACCCTAAGAACCTTTGATGTGGGGTGGCTGGAGACCACCCAATCACTTCTGAGTCTTATGGTCTACTTTATAAACACACTTAAATTTCCTTTATATGGGAGCAAGGTGCCCAAATTTGTAATTTCTGAGCACTGTCAGCAGCCCAGATGAGAGAAGTTTTCTCTCCATAGTTTGATGGAAGAGCTCTTGAAGGGGATGTAGACCCAAGTCACCTTGGCAGTTAAGAAATATCAAAATTAAGCATTACTGTGCAACTTTAATTAGGCCTGCTTTTGTCTACCCATTTTGCTAAATCTGTAATTACATCGTCAAAGGACCCCTTCCTCACTCAGGGCACTAGCCGAGTAGTGCTAAGTGACCACTTTGTTTTCTCCTTGTTGCTTGACATATGTCTAATCTGCTGAATACCATTCAAAGACTGCTCTGAAGGCATCATTAACAATTTCCTGATAGGCTTTTGTAAAGCTCACATCATCATAGCACATAAACGCTTCACAAATATTTATTTTAATTAAAAGAAGAGGGATGAAGGGGCATTCTTATCTACATGATCTACTGAAGAACCAAAAGACAATTATTTTCTTTTTAAATAACTGATTTTGAGTGTCCAATTCAATTATTCTGTATTCTTTTTTTGAAGTTTTTTGTTTTGCTTTAAAGGCATAGTAGTCTATAACTATTACGTATCATAATATCATAATAAAATAGTAACAAAGTGATAGTCCTAGGTCGCATGTCAATCACTCTATAAATTACATCTATTACACGATATATTTGTTATTTTATATTATAAATTATATATTGTATTCTACTATATATTCTATTATATAGTATATGTACTCACTATGAACTAGAACCCAATGTCTCAAACCAGACTTTCCAAAATTGGGGGGCATACATTTATGCAAAAAGTGCCCAGAGTGTCTTGTTTAGAAATGCCATAACAGAAGAATACAATACTACAGGTCAAGTTCAGTCAACTTATTTTAACATATATAAAAAAAAAAAGCTACCCTTTCCCTATAATTTCTGTTCCTTTCTTAGCATGCCCTTCTAGTTAGAAGAAAATGAGTTATCAAACTAAAAAATTGGAAACAATTATTGGCTTGCATTAAGCCAAAACACAAACCCTTTCTTTTTGCACATCAAAAGCCAACAACTCCTTCTCAATAACTTTCTGTATAAAACAAAATTTCCATTTGACCTTTAATGATATGTGTGATTTCTAAACACATCTCAGAAAAGACAAGGAAATGAAAGGGTAGCTCTGTAAAGCTGCAGAAGACGTGACTTTATTCCCTGCTTCAGTCCTAGTGTTCAGAGAATTCAATCAAATAGAAGACCCGCACTCAGACCATCCTTGGGCAACAGCATCTCCTTTCTGTCACAATAGGACTGGGGAATGAGCAAACTTCAAATCTTCCCTATTAGAATTGTTCTGCTTTGTATGAAATATTTCAGTACCCATACCTTAAGCCTACACAGTATTTTTGGCTTGTAAGACTCTAAATCTGTAAGACTTCTAAATCTGGATATAGTGCCTGCCAGCCAGGCTTGCAGCCTCAGAGGGAAATCCAGCTCGCTGTATGAAACCACGTTTGACAATGCAGCTAAGAGTCCAGCTGTACGAGTTTCACCTCTGCTCTGTTCCTTCTCTTTTATTAAGGGAAGAAGGAACAGCCAAGTACTTGGGCTCCAACAGGCTACTACTGAAGTTGCTGTCTATATCTGGAAAACTCAGCTGAGGGTGAGAATTGTTGCTGTTCTAGTCTTAGCTGTCAAACAGCGTTATTTGCTGACAACAGACTTTAACGGTATCTTTGCTTTTCCTCAGCTCAGCTCTGTGTAGCCTCTGCTCTGAGGAGGAACTGTCAGTGTTCACTGCCACACCGCAACTGAGACTGGTGCAAACTGTAGGACACCTTTGCTGTCACAGTGCTCTGCTCCTCCAGGGTGAGAAATCAAACAAATTAGCTCAATGTCTTGGTCAAACAGAGCAGAGCAAAGACGAGCTCATACAGCCACATTCTAGTTTCAGGAAGGATATGGCTGGCTTAGTGACCTCTGCCTCTCCACTGGGTAACTTTCAGCCTGCATGAGTGACAGTTTATTTGCTCCATGAAGAACAAGTCTGGCTTGACTGCCAGATCTGGCCTCACATGGTGGTCTCCAACGTGTGCCCAGAGTCAAATAATTCAGGCAGACTGAGAAGAGGCTCCTAATCCACTTGGGCACTGGTCTCAGCTGAGAAGTAGTAAATTGCAGATGGGATTTCTTCTCTCAGCCCATGTGGAACCTGATACATCCCAGATGAGATCAGTATCTGACTATGGATACAATAGCTGTAGGTCAGCAGCCTTATTAGATTAAGCCTGGATTAAACAACATAGTATAAATGCAGACAAGGAAAACTCTCTGAATTAATCTTTCAGATGCTCACCTTTAAAGCATGCAATGCTCAATCCCACTTGTAGAACCAGGCAGATCTCTGCTCTGACTGTGGTGACCTACTGAGCACTGGGAACTGCTGAGGCACAAGAGGCAGAGCTTCCTGGCTATCACCCCGGACTCAAACCCAGGAGGGTTATAGACATGCTTCTGGAGGAAATTCTGGGGATCGCTTAGTGCCGCTTTAAGCAGGGGGTTAATCAACATCAGATCAGGTAACCGTGTCTTGTCTAACTGAGTTTTGAAAACCTCCATCAGCGGATTCTCCAAATTCTCTGCATAACCTGTTCCACTGCTGCACTGCCTTCTATCAAAAATGCGTTTGGTTTTTTTGGTGGCCATTACCCGTTGTTACAACTCACTACTGAGAAGAGTTCAGCTTTGTCATTTCTGTAATTATGTTGGTAGCCTTCTGCTGCCCTCACTCCACTTCCTCAATGTCTATTTTACACTGGGGGAACCCAGACTACACACATACTTGCAGATGCAGCTTCACTAGCCCCAGGTAGAAGCGATGACTTCCCCTCAGTCTGCTGGCCACTTTCCTACTATAGCCTACTATGTGGTTTGCTTTATTTACAGCCAGCGTGCAGGGCTGGCTCCCATTCAGTTTTGTGTCTGCTGTAACCCCTGCATCCTCTGCAGCAGGGCTGCAGCTCAAGTCAGTCAGTTCCCAGCCTGTAACAATGCATCAGATTAAGCTGTCTCAGGAGTGAAAATATGCACTTCCCTTGTTGAACTGCCCAAAATTTCTGTCAACCCAATCCTCAGGATTAAGCTCTATCATTCAAAGTATGCCAACCACTCTGCCCTAATTGAGCACTGCCAATAACATCAACAGCTTCAGCTGTAAAGGAAACCTCCAGGAAAAGATAGCTGCTAAAATCCACAACTTCATTAGGCGTATGTAAACTGTTACTGTTTAGAGATTGACAACTCAGCTACAGCCAGGCTCAAAAGAGAAGCTATTAGGGCCTCCTAAAGAGTAACACGTGCATCAGGTCTGCCCATCCTTTTCTCTTCCATAAATGAGAAAAGCAGCACAAACCACCATACTGAACTTGTACAAGAATCTTGTATGGGACCCATTCAAATAGCAGAAGTTATATGGAAAACATGATCTCAACCAAAGCACTTTTTGAGTACACTAGTCAGGAGACAGCATGGTAACATGAGGAAAGGTCGTGGGTAGGGAAAAAGGTTGCCTTCTGAATCAATTTGCATAAAAGTTTATATCTCGTCATATGAGATCTCATATTTGAAGATTATTTCACATGGTTCTTGCCTCAGTGTATGACAAATTACACTCATGTACAATGATTCGATAAGGTCACTATGACTGTCATGGTATATTGCACTGGATAACTCATTAGCAGTGTCTCCATCAAAACACTGAAAACGCTTACCAGGCTATTATATATTTAATGAGATGCCCTGGACCGAAACAACTAGAACAAACATGATTGTTGGTATCTGGTTTTAAGATCTGTATTTTCTATATAAGCACACAATATAAAAACCGTTACGAAACACTGAAATATCAAAACCAGAGATCCTTTTATTATGTCACTTTGGTTATAAATTAGCACAGGACAAGAGAAGTCACTACCACCATAATTAACAGCAAAAAAAATAATGTGTCAAGGATGCTTACTAGAGTAGAGCTGCTTCACTGACTGGGGCCACCCTAAACTACTAGAAAGAGAAGAATCATTACTACACAACAACCTGTTCATAAGATTGTAGCAATTCACTCACAATTAGACAGAGTGCCAATTGCATTACAAGACAAATAATGAGCTTGATCCTGCCTGCATAAACAAGAGGCTTTTGAGTAAAGAGGAACTGCTTGCTTTGAATTGTCACCAGTTCTCACTGTGAAGGTGAGAGAAGAAACATTTTGTGGCACTATAAGGACCAGCTCCTGAACAACATGAAGAGCTTATGAAGGGTGATCAGACATAAACAGAGAGGAGGAATGTGACTGCTACAGGCATTTTGTTCCATCTCCTGCAGGTGATTTCAGCCCAAATAACTTTATAGTATATAGGAACATTTTTGCCATACCTCTTTTCAGAAACCATATTGATACAGCTTTCCTTCATATTTCCATTTCTTATGGCTTTATGCCAGTTAACTTTAGTCACTTGCTCTGGCATTTAAATTGGTAGTCTAGTCATCCTAAAAAAAAATGCACCTCAGATGGTAATTCATTGCCAGGGAAAGATTAAGTTCCTATCTAATCTCAATCACGTCAGAAGGCATTTCCAGAATGTGAAGCTGAATGCCATGTTCATTCACACAGGCACTACAAAAAAGTTTGCCATGTACTGTATTTTGAATTTTCAAGTCATATAAATATTTGCTGTTTTGATTCAGAGAATTAAGTACTTCTGGACCCTGGAAATAGTACGTTTTGCAAAGTATGTCAAGTTAAAAAACTTGTCTCTTGATTAAATGCACACACACAACCAAACTGCTGACATTGCTTAATGCAGCAAGCATCTCAAATAAGGTGACACAGAATTATGGTGCATAATGCTTAAAACTGCAAATTTGCAAATACTAAGACACATGCTTACATTTGTTTATGTAAACATTCTTGTTGATTTTGATGATATTTTAAACAATGAATAATTAAGATTTTTGGTGTTTGAAGGACTGTGATTTTTACAGCATAGAAACAAAACGTAGAAGTCTTAAATTACCTGGAAATATGGCAATCTGAGATTCTGAGAATGGATCTGCTTGAGATTGCTAGTACCTAAACAATATTCTTTAAGCACCTTGATCTCATTAAAGGAAAAAGGGTAAAAAAGACTCTTAAACGTACTCTGTTTAGCTTGGGTCCTCTGGCACTGCAGCTCCAATCTTGGTCTGTTCTTGATAAAGATATTATACCAGCCCCTCTTAGTAATTACAATTAAACACCCACATTCATATTTAGATGCCTGAAATTGTCCTGAATTTCAGAAAGATTAAATATTTGAAAATTTCAAAAACTTCAGTGAACCCTTTAAGAGATAAGCATTCACTAAACAACAAAAAAAAGTGTTTTTAAATAAATACTTATTACATGACACTTTCAAAGCTGGCTAGCTAAACATATTCATAGTACTAACAAAGATACGTGGGAAAAGCATGCAGTGAGCAGCAAGTGCTTTGGCACTTACAGACCCAGATACACAGATGGTGTAAATCAGTGTAGCCTCATCCAGTTCAAAAAGCTGCATTAATTTACACTCCATGTTTGATAACAGAAATCAGACCACATACTGACCCTTTCAGTAATGCACTTTGCTGTTATACATAATGACTTTACTATATGTGATGATTTTCTGCTTCCAACAATGTATAATATTTAAATTTATTATATTAAATTAGAAATAATAATTTATCAGTATTTATGAGGCTGAACTGTAACCAGGGATACAAATACAATAGTCTAACTGAAGTTACACTGTCTGAACCACAGATAAATGCATTTTTTAGAGATGCACTCTTCAGAAATCACAAGTTATTATGTATCATCTACTGATCTTCCAGTTTTAAAAAGAAATAGTTCTTACCCACAGAAGGGGCCAGATTAGTTTAAATCCATCTCCAATTGCAATGTTAAGGTCAGTATCAAGATACTTGGATTTGAAAATCCTTTGTTCAGTGCAGGGAAAATTACTTACCATTTGAACAGCCTCTCCATTACGTTTATTAAGCTGTAACTGAAGCGTGGCGCTCATAACCACTCAGCCTGATTTTAACAGCTAAAGTGTTTTCATCAGGTCAGCAGTGCTCTGCTCACTGTAGTGACGGGCTTATTCCTTTTCTTTTTTCTTGGTTCCCCTCCCCACCCCACAAGCAGATAATCATGAGGGAGCAGTATTAATGTAAACTATTCACCTTGTAAAGAATGTAAAGAACTCAATTAATGCCAAGTCTTCAGAGAATAAATTACATTGCAGTAAAGGAGCTGATGTGCTTCTTTCCTTGGCTCCACAGAGCTTCTTTTGGGGGTAATCACAAAGTTAGAGCTCTTAAATTACACAATAGACAAAGCTTCCCTATTTTCTGCTTAACACCCAACTCTGGCTTTGCTGAAGACCAATCCTGGTCACATTCAAGCAACCATCCTCTTATAAAACCCTACTCCTGTATGCTGCTCTTCAAGAGCCTTTCAATGTGACTAGACTGGTAAACAGGAACTGCAATCAATTTCCAGCTTGATACCAAGGAAAAGTTACCCATCAGACACTATTAATCAACTCTACAGGCTTTCTGATAGACTCTATTATCTATCAGCAATTCAGCGAAGTTACAGCAGCATTCTCTAAAAATGTATTATATTTACATCAAAGAATCAGTTTGGGATCTTGCCTTCATAATGATAGAAGAGAGCCTGAATAATAATGAATCAAATACAACAGAGGGCTCTGCATTGTCATTTGTGATTTATGTCATGTAGCAGTCTGTAACATATGGATATTTTATGTTCTAGGTAAAAGTCATTAATTGTGTGCCAGCCTATTCAATGAATGCAGCCCAACTTCCTGCCCATGCATTGCCCTTCAATGTAATAAAACACAGGTTTCAAATACACACATGTAAGGGGTTCTTCCCATTTTTTAGAAACAAAAAAAAAAAAATCATTATTATTTTCTTTTGCCTGTCATGAAGCACAGGGAACTCACAGGTCTGAATGGTCTGAGAGGAACTGTGTACACCCCAAAGCAGTAATCCTCATCTGTGGATCACATCCAGAAGCTCCATGAATGCAAGCAAAACGAACAGACACTCATACCGTTTATTTTGGTAAAGCTGCTGGCTCCACATCCTCTCTACTGTTGTCATCCTTCTATACTCCCTTGGAGGATGAAACAAAGGTGCAGTCTGGATTTCCACAAACCACAGCATACCTCAAGTACTTTCTCCTGCAAACCTCAGAACCTTTTGTAAAGCAAACTAGAACACCACTGTGTGCTCTGAAGCACTGGAGTTTCCAACTGACAAAACTGCATACTCTCAGACAGGAGTAAAACATATTAACCCATTCACCTCTTTTCACATAATATTCCAGATAATTAAGCTTTTAGGAGATGAATCTCTATCCTCAATCTGGAATCACGGCTGTGTTGTAGCATCTCCAAATAATGAGTGTCCAGACAATAGGCTGAAACACTGCCTACTGCTCTTCCAGACTTTAAGGAAGGCTTTTGAGCAATTGGTCCATGAAACCAGGGATCCAGTATCCCCTTACCAAATAGAAAAAAAAAAAAAAAAAAAAAGTTTATTTTGGACAGCTCTATTCTAGTACATAAAAGAAGGGCAGGCAGCAATCTCTGGCTTGCCAGTTAAGCATTATGTACTAGCTCATGTTCACATGGTGAAGGTTCACTCGGAACAAACGAAAAATACTGAGACTGCATAGCACATGGTCCTGATTCTCCTGCAATTATCGCAGTGCTGTTGTGCTGTGAGACACAATTATCTTTTTTTTGTGGTTTCTAAATTTCACAGTGACTGAAGTGGAGACTGCACTGCAACATAGCAAAAAGGAATTTTACAACATAAACCCAAAGGTGTTTGTATATAGCAAGTAGTAGAAGAGTACATGTAGGCAGGGAACAGTACTTGAGGCTACAAAGCCTTTTGAAATAGATGGAAGATTGGACAGGGCATAGAGCACATAATTTGGGGCAGTTTCATCCTTCCTATCTATTGGGAGAGGTCTCTAGATATTGTCCACAGCCTTTGCCATAGAAAGGGCTACTTGGAACTTTTTAAAACTGAGCCAGCAAGCTAAATAACAATCCTGTAGACCATCGGAGGTCCAATGCCTTTCCCTCTTTTTTACGAAGTGTAGACAGGCCCTTTGAAGCTTTTCCTATGAATGCTGTCTAGCCACCTTATCTTTCCTTCTGCTTGCAGCAATGCAAGTGGTGCAAAGGGCAACTCTGCATGGCAATGCATGTCACTCGAGGAAGAAGAAACTTACTTGCAGGAAGCTTAAGTTTCCTTGCAATGTACTTGAGATTACTTGGTATATTCTGTGGTGAGAAATTTAATGGTTATTAAGCGAACCCTGACACCCACATAGCAGAAAAGCAATATTATAATTTCTAACCATAATGAAATAGTCGTACAACATTCCTAGGCAATGCAGTACCAAACACCTCCCACTTCTTTGAATAAATTGTGTCATGGTTCACCTGGTTTTGAAACATTTTCTTGAAACTGGGTAAGGGGTTTGGAAATTATGATGTGAAGAAAAACTAAAAGATGCACACATACACAAGTAACATAATCACACAGTCTTTGTTTCCTTAGGAAGATCAAGGCAAAATATGCTCATGTGTTTCCCAAAGATTAACAATATTATTCCTAAGGCAGCTAATTTTAATTTTTAAATAAATAGTTTAAGTCCTCATGTCAGGATCTGGAGCATTTAAAGTAACCAGAAAGCAACAGTCACCAGATTAAAACTGACTGCACTAACACATTTTTAAAGATGTATCTATATATAGACAAGTTAGAAGAAAAACTAAATTGGCTGTTTGAGCTTTAATGTAATATTTTGTTCATTTTTGGATCTATGAATTTATGTCACTCAATATTTGGTATTTCCAGAAGCAAGCAATGTATATTTGTTAGATTAATATAAAGCACTTAATAAGGCTTGTGATTCGCAAAGCCTTTGAAAAAATAACATCAGCATATTTGGTGATATTTTAACAATTTAAATTGCTATAAATCACACCAACAGCAAGTAAAACTCAAGAAGCTCCAAATCAGAAGGCACAATGAGACCAAAGACAACCTGGGCTTGCCAAATGACAATAAAAAAGATAAGAAGGAAGTCCTCTAGAAAAAAAAAAATAAATCTTTCTAGTCATTGCACAGACCTGGCTGACTTTATTTGGCTGTAAAGCAAAACTTATGAAGTTGCAACTTAGCTGTGAAGATAAGAGTTATTTCCTTACAATGTAGTAAATGGAAATGTAATAATACATTAATCTCTAGCCCACACTTTCAGATACAGGACAGAGAGGAGGGGAGGACATGCATCTGAGAACAGATGCACTGGAAAATTCTTCCTGCCATCACAGTATAATATAAAGGGCTTCTTATGCAGACCAAGGACACTCAGATCACAATAAGCGATGAAAAGCATTAGGACTGTTGCTGATACTTGTAAATCTGCAACTCTGAAGGTGCACAGTGAGGGGAAGCCAAAAATTGCAATTGCTACAACTCAAAGGTACTGAGAAAGTTCAACAGCTGCAGAAACAACCATTTTGCTGTAAATTAATGTCTGAACAAAGAAACAAAAAATCAGATTGTTTCAAAACCTGGGGCAGTTCTTTTAACACAGACATTCTCAGATATCACTATTTAGGCTGCAAATATGCCAAGGATCAAGAGGCCTACAGCATATGAGGATTACAGAAAACACAGGAGTAAAACACATAAATCAAAATTTCCAAAAGCCTGCATTCAGCAAATTTAGTAAAAACAAAAACAGAAAAAGGTGTACGTGGATTAAGACAAAGAGGATATTCAGTATCATACATCACAGATAGTCAAAAGCCAAAAGGGAAACAGTGGTTCATAGACCTAACCATAAGGACTGGCAAGCACACAGGAAAGGGAATCCTGTGCCCAATGGACTGTGGTTCTGCATACAATCTAATAATTTACAGAGATTGCTGTAAAGTAAAAGCAGATGGAAAACTAGTTTACAGTATCGTGGAGTTAACAAAAATTCTGCAGCAGGGCTAATATGTAGGTTTTTGGTCACTGTTCATCAACGGTCTGCCATCTCGGTTTTCAAATAGCGAAAGGATTGGGAACAGACTCTCCTCCTTTCTGCAGAAAGGCAACTGATCTGCAATATTGCATTAAATTCTAGACAATCAAAATGGAACAGTTCAAAAGAAACTACCACAAATGGTTCTGGGGCCTGAGGGACTGATTTATAAGGAAAGATGAAAAGAATTAAATATGCATAGCTGAGCTAAGAAGTGACTAAAGAAAGACAAGTTAAAAAAAAATTGAAGGGTGAAAGGGAAAAAGAAAGGTTATATAGCACAAAAAGGGAATTTGGAACAATAGAATCAATTTAATATAGTGTAAATTTACATAGAGTACCAAGATAAAAATAACACACATGGAGGAGATTAACAGGAAAGACTGCAAGATTTCTTGTTTGTGGTACGGGGTAGACAGCCACAAAAAAGCACCAACCTGGGCACAGCACTACATTTCTGACACTCAGAGCAGCTCAGTCACTCAGCTCTGGCACCTCCAGATGGCCCTGCAAAGTTCTGTAAAAACTATGCTCCAGTAAAGTGGAGAAGCAACCCAGGAGAATTTCTGGCATGCAGAGCTACACCATTGGCATCTGAAAGACTTATCTCCCTTGAGCTGAGGGGACAGTTACTGGGTATGCCCTAGGTCAGCCTGGGCTATGGTTAGAATAGCAAGGATGGTCGCTAGTCTGAGCTGGATCTTCACGGATAAGTGAAAATGAAAGCAGGCTGCGCAGCTGTCCCGACAACAGTGTTTACAATAGTCTGATAAGGTTACCTTCCACATCTACCATCTAGCACTATACTTGTAGTCACATAATACTATAGCACAGCTGTGTGGGCACGTATAACATGAGAAAAAGAAGTGCAGAGAATCACTATCACACTTGCTTCTGAACATGCAAAGCAATATCACTTCTGGGTTAAGTTAAAATGAGGAAATCCAGTTGACCATTTGTCTGAAGAAGAGGAAGAAGAAGAAACTGAACAGCTTCATCTCATCTGAAAAACTGAAAAAAAGTATAGTGTCAATGGATGGTCTTCTAGTCTACATGAAACTTCAAGTTTCTTCACTGAGGAAATAATTAGACAAACATAAAAAATTCTTCAAAGCCACTGAAGAAACTGAAGTAGAAATCAAAGATAAATTATTATTGCAGCTCCAACATTACCACTCACTCACAAGACAGAAAAAGTGTCTCTCTAAGACACGATAAATATATATATTCATTAGTGATTAGGAGGAATTAAGGACATCATTTAGATTGCCTTAAGAGCTATACTTTTCACAACTGTCTGTATGATTTACACATATGACTTCTGTAACTAACACTATTAGTACTGCAGCTAACAAAATTAAATAATTGTGTGCAAAGCCAAGCACCTGAAAAGCAAGGTGTTAATTTCATCTGCAATCTGAATACAAAATTTCTCCAGTTTCACATAATGAACAATACCTCTCTTTCCACAAAGACTGAAAAAAGGGGAAATTTCTACATGCGTGCCTCCCTCCTTCCTTCTCCTCAGCTTAGATGTCAACATTTACAAAACTTTTACAGGAGAAAGCTTTGATTCCTTGTATAGTAAAAGGATCACATTTGAAAGCCATCAATTAGCTTTCAAAATATGACCTTAATAAATCGCTCCATTTTCTGGGGATGTCTTTACAAGGTCCCATATATATTTTATATGTCATATTTCATAACAGGATTTGCACCAAATGGGACCACAGCAGGACTCCACCAGCCTGAGGTGATATGGCCCAGATCTCTTGCCTGTCTACATGCTCTGAATATCACTTCAATCTCTACTGAAAAGCCATACTGCAGAGACATTCATAATAGGATTTAGGGCCAAAGATACCAGACTCCATGTATTCCTTCTTCCCAGGAATAACATTTTCTTTTTTAAAATCAGCTGTGAAGTAAAAGAGAGTAAAACACACTTCCAAGTGTAAACCCTACAGGAAGATCTGTATTCTAGTTGGATAAAAACCCAGTAATAAATAACCAAATGATCTTCCACTTTTGTGCTGTGCCCTCCAGTCCACACTCCTTGCCAGTTCCCACTCTTAGTGGCCAAAGAGATTAAACTGTACTACATACCAGCTCTCTGAATCACCTTACAGATGGGGGGAGCTTGTCAGGGACAGTTGTCTTCTAGTGTACAAGCATGGCACTGGGAAGGAAAACAGAGTTGGCGATACTCCTTGCATTTGTGCTTCTGCAGGTTACAACAGATTGACCCATGTCATCTGTTACTAGAGGGTATGTCCAGCAGTCAAAATACTAGAACGTGAAGATTTCTTTTAGCAGGTCTTATTTTGCTGTCATTTGCACTTCAGGCAGATGCTTGAAAGCAAACAAATGAAAAATAGGCCTTCTAACAAACAATCCAATATTAATTTTTTAAACTGGTGGTGCTCCTTTATGATACATTAGGACAACTCTTTATTTGTTCCCAATCAAACTAAACTTCTGTTGACCTAATTGATTTCCATTTGTTTAAGAACAAATCAGAATTACTTCAACTTAAAACATTATTTGCTTTAAAATAACCATGTTTATACTGTGGCAATTTTGATGCAGTTGTTAATTTAATTATCTCCAAATATTTTCTCTTTGGTTTTACAGATTACCAACTGTGCAAAATTTACCATGATGCAGTATATTAATTTGTCTGAAATGAGAAAGAAAAGGAATTGTGATTACTTGGAGCAAGGAGTTACTTCAGAAGTGAAAATACATTCTTCAGCCTCAAAATTTTCACAAACTTTGTGAGAAAAAGTGGATATATCACTACAATTTCACATGTGTAAACAGAGACGTTTGGGGGTTTTTTGCCATTCTCTGTAATATCAGAATTCTGAAGCTTCATACATGCTGTGCCAATATGGTGAGAAAATATACTTTGACCTTTACAATCTTCTTTCATCTTATTTTCAGCATGGCTAGATTTCTTTGCTGTCGGTAGAATCACTATATTAGAAGAAAAAAGCACTCAAAATACCAAAAATATAAGAGATTGCTACATTATTTCCTTACAAGTTCACAGTAAAGTTTTCCGCAGAAAATGCTGATGCTTCTCTCTGATGACATATTTTTTACAGTGGGAAACCAAATGATAAAATGATGACATAAAAATTATTTTTGGGATGACTGTAATTTCCATGAAAAATATTATAAATAGATCCTATTTTTGTTTGAATACAAAGTTGGAAATCTTGTAGCCTTCAATTGACCATGGTTAATATTGCTCCTCTTGCTGTTATTTCAAAATGCATTTTTCCAAATACCAGTTTATATAAATCTTCATCTTAATATAATTTACAAATGCTATTCTAAGCAGTTGTAATTGTTAGGAAAGTTGTTGTCAATTGTTACTGTTAGGAAAGTTTTATTTACTTGGAGGTACACTTGACAAATTATTAGATGACCACCATTACAAAAGTGCAATGACAATTGGGCTACCGCCAGCCTGAAATATATTTTTCTAAATATCATTCCTCTGTCTAAATGCACAATAAAATACATAATTAAAAATAAATTAAAGGTTCTTTTTACCTCTTTCCTGGCATCCAGTGTCATGATTTCTAACTTTTTGATATTTAGGCAAGGTAGAAAATTAGTCAAATTAAAAAAGTAAAGTTGAGTTTCTGTCATCGTCACGTGAACCCAGGAACTGGAGAAAAAAAATAATTAAATAAATCTAGCATAATAAACTGGTACAGATATACTAGCTTTCATAGGCTGTAAATAATCTCCTTTTTCTGGAAAGTTGGCCTGCACCTACCCTGTGACTGCAGTAAGAGAGACAGAGACACAGAGTTTAACAGGAGTAAAAAGTTCTAGCTATGGCTCTACTTGTATCGAGGTCTGTGAGATAAAAATCACTTGCTCTTGATTGCAGAATTAAAAAGCAGTTTTACCTAATTTTTCAGATATCCTTCATTACATCTGAATTTTCATACTGACTAAACTTTTTTTTTTAAAAATCTGCATTAAATCTCACTGATATATCAGACTCAGATTCAGTCTGTCAAAATAGAGTAAGAAATACTGTGTATTGTATTAGCATTCTTTTTCTGCATTTTACAGTATAACCTTCTCAAACAAATACACTTCACCAAAATCTCTTTATTCCCCCAGAATGGCTTTATGCATCTTCAAGGGATCTAACAACTCCCAAGCAGTGTCTCGTCAGACATAGCTGCTCCTCTCGCTCTTTCTGGGCTCCCAGGGAAGATGACTCCTGTCTCTTCCTCCCAGCCTCATTTTCAGCAGGCAGGGTCTCTCGGTCATGCTAGGCATCTTATTTCAGTAATAATCTTCACCTTATGCCATAGGTCACAGTGTCATAAGTGTGCAAGGAAAAGGATGTTTTCCCTGCAGCCACATTGTGCTTAGCTTTCTTATTGCAGAATTAAACCAAGACACAAGAGTTAGTTGACACCATCATAAAGAACCAACCTAAGGGGACGGCTGTTGAATAAGGACTGGTACAGACATGCTGCTTCTATTTACAGCTCTCCTTCCTACCACCTGCCTAACTTTTACTTTTTTGTGCCTTGTGCTCCTCATCAGTAGCAGAGACATGTCCATGAGCACATGAGAATTCTCTGGGACACCATAAAATGGACCAAATAAATGAATACTACCTGCTGCCCAACCCTGGAACAGAAGAAAACCTGTTCATGGGAAGGAGAAAACACTTTGAAGAATTTGCTAGTTCTTTCACATCACTAGCAGTCCAGTGTGACAGAGCACCTATGTGTCACCGTTACTCGGGTCATCACACATCCTGCACACGCCACCACAGAGGAAAAGCGTTCCTGTATCAAGACCAACTAGGGGTCTCCAATTTTTCATTTCAGGTTCCTCTTATCTTCTTATTCAGTCTAAGCTACAGCAACTCGCTCTACTTAAACACAGACTAAATTTTCACAGGCTGTCTCACAGTAAGAAAGCTGACACAAAGGCATCATGTGTTTCACCCACAGGATTGCCTTTCCATCCATGGGAGAACAAAGTTCACATCCCCATCCTCCGTAAATTAAAACTAATGTATCATATCACATCTTCCCCCACCCCTTTCTAAGTTGCCTAAAATTCAGGTAGAGCTATCACTATAGCACATCTCTGAAGCCTCAGAAGGCTCTGGGGGATGTGAGAATGTCTGAGTCCCTTGGGAAAAGTGCACAGACTGGGTTTAAAGTGCTAAATTAGAGTTTGGGATGATATGCCTCTTTCCTCCGACGTTATCCTGGAACATGCTAGTGCAGTCTGTCCCGTAACCCTGGTGAAAAGGGACAGACACCACCATGGCCGAAATGCTCATCCAACTAGTAATTTAATTGAAACAGAACATGCACCAAAATGGCATGCTATGGAAAAGTGTGGTAAAATTAAATAAAATGGAAATAATAACAATAATCCACAGAATGTACTCTTCTTTCATAAATATGACAGTGATTTTGTTATCAAATACTCTGACTTAGTGTGAAAAATACTCAAGATGGCATTTGTAAATACATTACTGCTGGCTTCAGCCTTTCAAGACAAAGGTCTCTGGCATTGCAGACTGATTTTTTTTTTTTTTTAATATAAGGAAAGACCCCTGTAATATATGGATTTTTTAAATACTATGATTAGGAGGCAGCAAAAAGAAGGAATAAATCAGTACACACTACAAGATATCTGAAGAGGATACAGTAAAATTCAAAGGCCAAGTCTTTCAATGCATCTTCCAGTCTGATTAATTTTCTTCATGGACAATCCTTGCCTTGTATTGAGATGCTGAAGGTAATAAGGGATAGATGTTGGAGAGAAGTATTATATTTCTTTAATATCTTGTTTCAAATCCTGATTTAAATTCACCAATAAACATCCCACATCTTTGTAAGCATTGGTCTGTAACAAAGCACCATTCCATGTTTCATAATTCATACAAAGGAGATAAAGGAATTGGAAACAAGAGATAACCAGAAAGAATGGAAGTAGATTCTGATGTTCAGATTTGATTATCCTAATATTTAGATAAATTCACATAGCTCAGAGTTTCAACTGGTGTGACTATAACTCCTTAGCAAGGTTTTAATTCTGTTTGCATTTATGGGCCTCTACAGCATTTGCAGTGGAAATCAGACTCTTGAGTAATGAATTTTAGCCTCCTGACTAAAGTACCGGTTTTCTTATTTACCTTTGCAGATCCCTCCAAGGAAGTCCAGAGCACAGGTGGAAAACCACAGCCATAACATGTAAATTATTATATTCATGTCATAACTAGATATACAAGGGAGAGAAGATAGCAGCAAGGTGTTTCCTAATTTGCAAAATTACATTCATTTGTACAGTCTGTCACACAAATCATCAAGATAGAATAGCACCCAGCAGCTGGCAGATAACATGTGTACTCGCCTACATACCACTGTTCTCTCTTCTAAGTAGCTTATGCCAGCTGATTGCCAAGGAGAAGCTACCAGCACAGACAGGAACAGCTCTCGGCAGCAACGATACTTGGCTGCAAAAAGAAGATGGGCACTAGTAGTGACAACATGAGCCGCTCAAACAGCCAGACACGCATACAGCTTGTGTTTCAAATGCTGCAGGTGCCAGCTGAAGACAACATGATGGCTGCAGCAGGCCTTATTCCAGAGTATTACTGGGATGAAAGACCTCACTGGGCATGGCCCCAATCAGGTCTGACCATGCAGCTGCCACTGCTTAGAGCAAGAGGGCAGACTGGAGGCCTCTCAAGGTTGGACCCTTCCAACCTGAAAGATCCTATGACAACATACGAGTATGTCTCACGTTCACAACCTCCACTGGGAGCAGTGTACTAAAAAAATGAAAGAATATTAGTAAAATTGTACTAACACCATAGGAGAATAGCTATAGCCCTTCTCAGCCCAGATCTCCACACTTAATCTCTGCAGAGATTAAAAAAGCAAAGTGCAAACACATGCAAAAGCCAGGCACATAGCACTACAGTTCATAAAATACTAGCTTTAAACTACCATTAATTTGTATCTTTTAGATACTTCCCCTCTCCCCAAAGCAGACCACGAGACAGTGCTCTGCAAACACAGAGTTCAATGTCTTTTCCTTCTGATACAGGAATCAGTAGTGAAATGGATTTAAAAAACACAGCAGGGTGTGAAGCGTCACATTCCAACCCTTGTGAGGTTCAGCTGCTCTCAGCAGATCTCAGAACATTGCTGGTGCTGCCACCCTGCATGCAGCCCTGGCCCATATTTGATCCCATCTGTCTGCCAAACACAAACATCAGCAACACTATTGTCATTTTAAGTCAAATGGATGCATGACAGAAGTGTTTCTCCTTCAATAATTACGGGTGGAGATGGAAGCGCTTTTGCCAGTTCTGTATGGAGAAGCACAGGCAGCAAAAAGACCTTGCGGCAGGCTCTAGCCGGCACCCACTGTATTCCAAAGCACACTACTAGGCAGGAAAAATGCTATGTGATAAAATATCCTGATTTTGTGAGAAATTCCTAATTACAAAATTCCAAATTTGTAAAAGAGGAAACAAATAGCATAGCCAAAACTAATGCTGCACATTCACCTTTCCCTCTGTGGTGTTTTAGTCCTCCATCCCTGGCCTCTAACCCATGCAATGAACATCCCCAGTAGTCATAATTCACTTTCTTTTAATAAGAGAACCTCATGGTCATCCTCATCTCTTTCCAATTAAGGAACCTATAGTTTCATTGTAGAGTATACATATTTAATGTACTACTGAACACACACACACCCATATACATTTGCTGCAGTTTCACTTTATGAAAGTAATTCCAAAGTGAATAAAGACCAAACAATACTCTTCTGACATCTTCAAGATAGTTATTATGCCTCAAATTCATCATTTGCATTTATCAAATCTCATGACAAGCTCAAAGACTTATTGTTGGAATGCACCTTTAAAACTATGCAGTAAAACTAATCTGTGCTTCTCTGCATGAACAGGGAATTTAGGCTTTTTAATTCCCCCAATATTAAAAGCAGTTCCATACACAAGTCCAATTGAATTCAGATAAGAGGAAACTATCACAAATCATTTTTCCTTTAATTACTAAAATATTTCCAGGGCACCTTAATTTCATATTAGAACATCAAAGAACCACATCACTCATTTCTTACCTGTAAGACAGTATTTTTAAAATAGTTTAAGAAATGTCCTTGGTACACTTAAGTCATCAAAGACCACAATCTGGAGAGAAAACCTTTTACAGCAATCAGCTATTTATCATGTAAAAACAGTGACATAATACTAGAAGTCTGAAGTTTTCAAAGTCCTGCAGCAAAAAATATCCATGACTAACTACTACTGGCTGTCCAAAACAAGAATCTCAACAATAATTAATTTTTCTGATGTAAACCCAGCAATTTCCACTCAGACCCTGGATGATTTAAAAGGCAAACCCAAAAAGCTTGAAAAATGTGCAGCTAGGAAGACAAGCAGCCTTGATAAGCAGATTAAAAAAAAAAATGCTGCTAGGAATTTGTTCTGCACTGAATCAACACATTTAGCATAGATCCTAATTTAATTCCTTAAGGAGGCAGCCGGCATGATTCAAGGTTAAAAGTTCATTATTATTTTTTAAGTCTGTCACACCGAATAGCTTAATATTCTGATAAGGAGGGGATATGAACATTTGATCTACAACAGATAATGAGATGTGCTCATAATTATGAAGCTATTCTCATTTCCATTACCCTTGTAAAGTGTAAGAGCCATGTCCGAGGTTGTCCTTATAGGCATCTTTAACATAATACTATGAATGACATTTCTTTTTGGATATTATTTTCTTTGGTGATTAATTTAAACAAAAGTTTTAAAAGCTGATCAGTATGAACTTCAGAATGAGAGCTTTATCACACACACAATGAAGTTGCCTCTGAACAGATGAGAAAAAGAAACACTGTGCTCTGCCTGCATATTCACATGCAAAGTAACAACTCCCCGGCTACCACGTTGACATCATGCAGCATCTGCCTTCGACTTTTTGCATATGCATTGAAAAGACACACCTCAGAAAATGAAAAGACAGTTTTAAAATCAAAATAACCATTTTGCTACTTACAGCATTTGATAAAATGGTAATGAGACATTCTTTCATCTCAGGCTGTAGTCTTGCTACAGGTTTCAGCATTCTCTTCTGCTACAACTGTCATGCCCAGAAAATGCATTATTTAGAGCCCTTCCTCAGGTATCCAGTATACCTCAGAATACATTATTTAATGTAGTTTCCTGTTCCAGGATCTTGCAGAGGCTTCCAAGTCATCCTCACCCGACTGCTGGAGTTATGATAAACCTCTGTGCATCTTGAACCATGACTACTGCACGTGCTATTGTAGCACAGTTGATTGACACCGCTCCTAATCCCACATCCCTAGGAATAGAAAGATGTAATTGGTGTGCACTTGCAGCCACATTCTTCCAGCACTGAGGTGTGCTGCTGCACTGCGGCTCTCACAGTCCTGCCAGTTAATGGCTTTTCAATAGCTTTCAAATGGCAGCAAACTAAGCTTGATGAGTGGGCTCAAATGAAACAGCAGAACACGGGAACTCAAATTTTATTTGTGCATGCTGTTCATGTGCCAAATGTAACCAGATTCTTAGCTGGTACTAAAACAGGATTAATTTTAGTTGCCACCAGTTGCTGTGTGAATAGGAAATTGATACAGGTTGCCAAAAATAACCACCTTTTAGCATCAGAGATCATCTTTCTGTATGTTGTAAGGTAAAAATCAGCATAGAGCCCACGGCCATCTTCAGACTCTCCTGGTTCATGCCTGGGTTCATTTAAATTGAGCTAGGAAACAGGCTTGTGTGTACATTCCTTGATATGTTCTTGTTTTGTCATTCCTTTGTATTACATTGCATCTTTTCCCCAGATGGAATATTTTACGTCAGAAGAAAGAAATTGAAAGCTCTGCATGGTTTATATCATGATTACTGCATGTTATCCAATGATATTTTAATCACTGCTTGTAAGACAAAAAGCCCAAGAAAACACACCGCCAAGAACAAGTCCACACAATTATTTATCAGACTGCGGAATAACAAGTCAATGTATACTGACGCATTACCCGGTTTCAGATTAAGGGCACACAAAAGGCAGACCCGCATTGTATTTTAAACACCCAGGCTGCATCATCCTCTCTGCACAATTCCCACATTACTTTTCCAAGAACAGTCACCCAGGAATTTGGTTACTACTTCTTCGAGAAACCTACAGCAGAACTACAGCAAAATATTTTTATAAAATGAAATAATAATTTGAGAAAACTGTGCTCAGAGGAGATTTACATTTGCTTACCATGTGTCATGCTTACCACAGGCATCACTTCACTGAATGAGAGCTCGTGTAAAGGGAAACTGATAGCCCAGCAACATTTAAATATTTTATTAATCTGAAAGGTTCTTACCTACTATTTTGTATACATACCATTTTTAACAGCTACAAAGTGTTAAAGGGACTACAAAGGAAAAAATGTCTAACTCATTAGTGAGGTTGACTAATTCAGATTCTATGAACTATTCTGCAAAGTTCCCACAAAAGCAGAAAGATAAATATATTCACAGGCTTCCAGTGATCCATTAGCAAAACCCTTAGGTGAAATCTCTCAGCTCCTAGCAGACACATATTTCAAATCTGGTTTCAGGCATAATATCCACAACAATAGTTTTACAGAACTAATTATTTAGCTGTTATTTTTTACCGTGAAAACATCATTTTTTCAAAAGAAAGATAAAAAGTATCTAGAAATAACCAGGGGAAAGGGGGATAAATTATATAAACCACAATACAGTAATTACATTAGCATGGAAACTTTTTACTGCAAAGCTCAGTAGTCCAAAGTAACTAAATCTATCCAGGCTTTCTTTCACACCTATACAACACTAGGGCAATTTTGGCCATACGGCTTATAAAATAAACATACAGAGTGTTTTAAGAGGCAATGTTAGTCATAGTTCATGAGCAAGTGTCAAGTAATCTGACAAAAAGCCCTTTGAGCAATACTTTTTGGCGGAGACATTCCTGACAGGTTCATCTCTGGTGGTACTGTCAGGCAGACAGACTGCCGTGTCTAATAACATCACACTTCCACAAATCCATGCTGGTGAAAATCAGGAGGACTCTCAGTAAACACTGGTGAAGAGGAGTAATGGACAAAGGATGTTTTTCTGAAGACAGAGATAAACGGAAGAGGAAACATTTCAGATTTTGGCTTGAACAAAATGTAGAGAAAAAGTATTTAGATCTGTCTCATTTCAGATCATAATAAATATGTCTATCTAGCGAACTGCCATAGTCAAAATTTAGGATAGTGGAACTTGGTAGGATTTATGTGACAAGTTAAACTGCATATTCCATCCTGCAAGGAACGAGAGAGAATTCAACATGGTGTCATGGTTTAACCCCAACCGGTATAAGCACCACACAGGCACTCGCTCACTCCTCCCCAGTGGGATAGGGAAGAGAATCAAAAGAGTAAAAGTGAGAAAACTTATGAGTTGAGATAAAGAAAGTTTAATAGGTAAAGGAAAAGTTGCGCACGCAAGCAAAGCAGAACAAGGAATTAATTCACTACTTCCTATTAGCAGGCGGGTGTTCAGCCATCTCCAGAAAAGCAGGCTTCCATCATGCCTAATGGTTACTGGGGAAGACAAATGCCATCACTCCAAATGTTCCTTCTTGTTGCCCCACGTTTATTTGCTGAGCATTACATCATGTGGTATGGGATATCCTTTTGGTCAGTTGGGGTCAGCTATGAAACTACGAAAGTATATCTGGAAAAGCTCTAAGGGCACTGTAAAACTACTTTCTCTGAAGATAAGGAACATAGGCACGTTTTCACTCACAGCCCCACTGGTTTCAAGAAGACTATGCCATTGCTTAAGTCCTCAAAGAGCCACGAGTGTACTTGGACTGCGGGACAAAGACCGAGCTGGTATTAAACCTGGTGATAAAACATTTAATATTAATATATTTTATTTTGTCCAGCTTATCAAAAATAGAGATAAAATAGAATGAAGGTCAGAAAACAAGATACATTTAGTCCTTCTGGAAAAACGCCTTGCCACTTCTCCCCATGGAAAGAAAACAGCCACTTTCACGCTATGTACAAATCCAGCATTCAGTGAAATTACAGATTTTTTAAACAGAATCTTGGAACTGGTAAGCCATCACTAGGGTAGCTATTTGTCTTAAGATAAACACACATTTACAGATTGTCATCTCAGAGTAGACATTGTTTCCACATCTCAATTTCCAATGCTCAAAGCTTGTCTTAGAAAAAGCATCTATGAAATGTTTACTATAATAACCTAGTAAACAAAAACATTGCTTGAAATAAGGTCTTGCTGCCAAGAACTGACATGCTGTATTGTATTAATGTCATGCAAATATTTTGTTACTCTTCCAGTGTCTTCTGGTATCACAAACAACTGAACGTCTAATACGTTTATCGTCTTAGTATTTTATAATTCACAAATAACTGTAGGATTTGATAGAGAAATACAGAACTATCTGAAAGCAATTTGAATAATGAGAAAAACACCGTAACTACTGGTTTTAAAAACATGACAGATGCTCCCTGTGTATGCCATTTTCATTCAGTGTAACAAAGCTTGCTATATTCCTTCAGCTGTTACAATTTCATTGCATTACTTATGGGTTGAAGACTGCAGACAAAAAGTGGAATGCAGAGTAACATTAACATTGCTCATATATTTTGACAAGTGATACTGCTTAGCAATCAATCCTTGGCCATACCATTCAGCTGCCAGCAAGCCACTCTTCAGATAATATTTGGTAGTTGTACGCTCATCAGGAAGCTAGGGATGAGCCACAGCAGATGTAGATATTTAGCAAGAAGGACTCTATATTAATTTTCTCTACATGCATCACAGCAGAACAAAACACAGCCATTTTTCAAAATAAATTTTCAAGTGAACTGGCCTGTAAGATGGATGCAAGGCTTGCTCCATAGATAGCAGTAACAAACCAAATCTAATCACTTGATCAGAGTGTGGCTGACCCCTAGAGAACCAGACAACTTCTCTTCTCTTCTCTTCTCCCAACCTTTGCACACTTTCCTGTTTTCCCATTTCACTGGAAATGCCTTGATTTTTCAGGAAGTAGGTGATCTTCCTCCCATCCTTCTACCACTGGATCAAAACCCTTACAGAATAAGAAAAGCAAAAAAATCCTTTATCTTCTTCTCCATTTACTGCTATATCTGAATGCACATGGGTGGACTAATCCGCAATTATTTTTTAATGGATTGGAAACAGTCGATTAAAATCACAGGACATTATTACCCAGTACTGATGAAGTTTGCAAAATTACTGATAGAAGTTATGTGTCATTTGAGAGTACTACTTGCTTCCTCCCACACCCAAAATGACCATTTTTAGGCTGTGTGTAGACCTCTCTAGCAGTTCTTTAACTTGACAATATGAAGAAGCTACAATTTGTGGTGGGAGAGCCCAGAAGAGCATAATAACAAGGCAAAACACAAGAAAGAAATCCCAATAGTCTCATATATGGTTAGTACTATCTTTGGCACTGGTAATGACTCAACAATAGATTTCTTCATTACAGTCTGTATATATGTTTTTCTAAATTAGTTTTCTTTCTAGATTTGATGTAAGGATGTTACAGAGAGGAGCTGCAGACTTCTTCTATGAAAATCCCCTTATGAGACTGAAAAGAAACTGTTAAGACACATGTTAAAGTGATAAGCAGAAAAACATGACATCCATTACAACCCCCAGACACAAGAATAAATGAAAAAACAAACACAAATTTCCATGTAAAGAGTTATTATATGATCAGATAGATTTTTTTTTAAAGTTTATAATATTCAGGAAAGAAGTAGACAAATATAAGAATTCAGTTCAACATGAAAAAAGTATTGTTATCCTCCTGATAATCAGACAATGCCATGACTCACTGCATTGTATCCCTACTTTTTTTTCTTTTCTAATTGGTCTGATAGTTTTAAAACCAGGAGACAAATAATGATCACACCAGAGGATGGATAAAAAGCCAAGAATAGAACAGAGGAATTCATGTATCCTTTATCAGGGCAAATGTTACTACAATATAAATCTTTATGTATAAGTAGAGAAAACTTGAAAGGACTGCAGAAGTTATTGAGATAGAAAGTGTTCCTAATTCAGGAAAAAATAACTCAGACAGCTGAAAAAGCTGAAGAAGGAAGGGACAGAATCAGACTCTCCCAGAACTGTAGGACAGCACAGAAGATTGTGTGGTGATTGGTAATCTCAGAGACAACCCTAATATTAGCTGTTCCAAAGGAAAAAAAAAAAAAAAATTGATGTTGAAGATTTACAAGGGCTGGTGAAGTGACAGTATTTTAAATACCCAATCACGGCATCCAAAAAAACAACCAAAACCAAAACCCTTGCACCATATACAAGTGCGATAGACAAAGAACAGAATAAATTTTAGATCTAAGTTTTAACAGAAATTACAAGATACTGAGGGGAGTTCTGTAGATACAAGATGAATATTGGATAGCTTTTATTGTACTGACAATTACGATGTACATAATAGTTTCAGTATAAACACTGTCATCAAAATAGGATATTATTAAATTATATAAAAGCCTGAAAAGCAAGACTAAAATTAGACGCAGCTGGGATGGTCACTCTGATTCTGCACCTTCTCTAGTCTCTGATGGCTGTATTTATTTATTTATTTCCTCTTTTTTCTTTGTTTGCATCAATGCTTAAGGAATTCACCATTCCGATCATAGAGACCAGGTGAGAATCTGAATCTACAAGAATGATAATCAAATCAAAGGGCATGATGATAAGAACTTTTGACATAAGATAACTGTGATATAGCTTGAAGATGACATGGACAAGTAGATAAACTCAGCGAACAAGGGAGAGATGCAGAATTTACTCCACTCAGCATGAACATCATAGAATTACATCTCATACTCAAATCAGAAGAGAATAACTAAGGAGCTGACAAGAATTGTGCAGCTGTTAGGGGAAGGAAACAGGGAATGAGAGAGGTATATAAAGAAGCTAGGAAACAGAGGCATGGTAGGATGATCGTCAAAGGCACCAACTAATAAGGATGTCCAAGCAATGCTGAGAAAGCAGTAGAGCAATATATTTTTAACAAAATTATCTGAGGTCAAATTAAGGGCAGTCAGTGAGGCTATAAACAAGGGCAGTCAGAAAGATGGTGGAAAAGAACTTCTCCCATGTGGGCAATGGACAGGTCACAGCTGACATGCCAGTGAGTAAGAACAGAAAAAGGGAGGATTCCCCAAACACAGACTGAAAACGGTGTGGAGAGTGCTGAGGATTAATCAATAAATATAAGAAGCCTTGATAATCAGTTCCTCCAAACAGAAATAAATTAAATATTCAGGTCAGATTTCTGTGTTTTGTGCAAACATGAAAAATAAAGACAAAATTCCTCAACTCAGCAAGCAGCTGATTTACATACGAACATGAAAAGAGTAAGGCAGCTTTGTACAGTTACTACATGTACCACTATAGCAGCAATAAACGACAGCACACAGCACAATATCTAAATTTAGTGAAAATTCAGATATCTGGAACTCAGCTTTTCTATTTTATAATAAGGTACTTCATGTTACAGCTCATTCCACAATGATTTGGAAACCTGTGAAATCTATTCTTACAGAATAATGGATTTATTTTATTACTGGAATGGCTGGTTGTTCACAACAAACAGAAGATCTTTGCTCTCAAATGAACACTTCTTTCAATCACAACACTGTCTTAGAAAAGTAGTTACTATTATAATACTATTTTCTTGGAAATACAATAGTAATTACCTTTTATTTCAAATAGCAAGGGATACCTGAGAAGGTAACAAAAAAGAAATGCACAAACATAATAGGGTAAAATATGTCTATAAAGAAGAATTAGCCAGTGGGGTAAATCACATCATTCCAACAAATTTATGAGGCTTTTTCTCCTTTCATTTATAGCAGAGTTTTCCTTAAGAAAGAAAAGAAGCATTCAGTACCTTGCTATCCTGGCAGAGGGCAAACTGCATGAGAAGTTATGTCCTTCACCCTTTAGCCAAAATACATTATGGTGAAATCTCGAAGAATTGCCACTCGATGCTGTAAATTCTTAGAAGAAGAGAAAGCCCCACAAGTTGCTGCTGACTATAAATAATTTTTTCAGAATTCTTAGATTTTAACCACTAAATCAGTAGGGGTTCTGTCATTGCCTTCAAAGGGAGCAAAGCTAAACCCTTTAAAATGAATGACCTAAGCTTACTGGAAAATGTCATAAATGAGCTATCTTGGAAAAAAGAATTAGCAATTATGCATAGCACACCAAGACTAATTTGCATAACATCTTTCAAATGCTCCTGTTGAATTTAGTGTTAGCTGAAGACTATGCACATATTCATTTCTCAATATCGTTTTCATTTCAAAAACACTGTTCCATATCATTACCAACATATTTTTGTCACAGCAATAGGTAATGCTAATTTGACTAGAGAAATTAGTGGAATTTTTTTCCCCAACTCTAGGTCTAGTCTTATGGCCTTGGCTGAAGTCAAGAGTGGATAGGGCTCAGCACCTTTTACTATCAATCCTTCTGGGTCTTCCATCTACGTAAATCAAATGTTGTATTAACATAGGTTTACTGAATTCAGTTCCTTATGTTTTAAGGAGAAAAATAATTACAGTTGCTAAAAATTGTTGGCATTTGCTGAACCTAATTATAGTGTCTGAAATTAACCCAAATGTAGAGTGTTTGCTAAAGACGGTTTCATATCAGGATGCATTTACTCATCAGAAGCAAATTTCAAAAGTGGACTTTAAGCATATGAAGAAAGCTGTAAAGGCTTAGCACACAGACATGCAAATAATAATATGGAAAGGTCCAAAGCTTTGTGACAGAATTTTTGTGTGTGTGCCTTTAACTTTTTTCTCCTTTTGATTAAGTTACCATACACAATACAGATGACAAGTTACAGCTGACTTTGTGTAGTTCCATCTAAAATGCATAACCACAGTTAGAAAACCTCCCCCCCCCCAAAAAAAAAAAATAAAATATGGGCACTAAAAGGTGGATTTCCTCACCAGAAAGGGTGCAATCTGATTAATGCAATCTGAGACATAAGGCAAAAAAGCAGTGCCCTTGACCACACATCTCAGGAGACCTTCTGTAGCAACTCAGCTAGATACAAGGAAGGAGGTTTTTCAGATTTCAACTTTCTAGCAACAGATTAATAGTAATTTTTGCTAGTGATCTGTGTTAAATATTTTTATTTACAATTATCTTAAACTACAAGTGATTTCAAGGTAGTTAGACAACATCAAAGCACTTTACGTTAGTAAAACCAATTATGATCTTAATACAGGAGGTAAAAGGACTCTGTAGGGAGCATCAAGGTTACCAGCATAAGCGAACATACTGCTACAAGCCGTAGGTGTCTGATAGCTACCTCACACTATTTCTCAGATGAGCTGGCAGCCCCGGGCTTCCTGGTGATCCTCCACCTGTAAAGTGAGAGCCCTGCAGCTCACCAAGATGCTATCTGAGATGTCACAAACAATGACAATGAGTGGAAAACAGACAATAGTTCAAGACAGCTTTCCTTAAAACAGATACATGAAGGGAGCAAGATGCAGTCAGATGATCTTAGCTATTAAAAGCAGAGTTACTAGCTGCTCTTCTGCAACAAATAATCCACAGGCCACTGCCAGAGATAAAGTTGGAAGCCACCAACCTCTTCACAGACCTTGTTCTTCCCCATACTCACAGAGGTACACAGTGGACAAAGAAATGCTTTCCTCCCCAAAAGTGACTCCCCCTCCTTTCTTCACTGACCTCAGTGTCTGCATAGTTGTTTCTCTCACATCCCACTCCTCTCTCTGCTGCAGGATGCCAGCAATGTTTCCCTCTCTTAAACATGCTACCCCAGAGGTGCTACCACCGTCGCTGACTGGCTTGGCCTTGGCCAGCGGCGGGTCTGACGTGGAGCCAGGGAAGCTTCCAGCAGCTTCTCACAGGAGCCACCCCTGCAGCCCTCCCCCCGTGCTGCTACCAAAACGCCACCACACAGATCCACTGCAGTCCTGCTCTGATGGATACACCACGAGCTGGTCATGAAGGAAGAGAAAGGCAAATCTGCAGCTGTTTGCTCTGTGCCCTCACCAGCTGCTCCAAACATATCAAGGCTGGAGCAACCAAAGAGAATGGCGAAGGGCTGGCTGACAGCTGCAGGGCTCTCAGGAGCACATTCATCAGTCCAGCTCCAGTTGGCCACCTCCCTGTAACTCACAGGCTGGGGCAGCTGCCCTGAAGAGAGCAGAGCCGGGGTCAGCAGCCCTCAGGGGCTGGCCCAGCCCACCCACAGGGTCTCCCAGCACAGCAGCAGCATGGCGAGGGCAGGCAGGGAGGCAAAGCAGAGATCTGCAGCCAGTGGCTTGCTGCCCTGCTCTGTGTTATTGCAGGCAGGTGATAGCTTATCAGTCCCTGCTGATGTTGTTTGTTGAGAATCCTGCTGTAAGATGTAGGAGCAATCCTCCTCCTCATTATCAGACACCTCCTAGGGCAATGGTGAGCTGGAACACTGCAGAAGGCAGGACTGAGTGACTATGAAAAGCCTCAGTGGGCAAGGAGGGTCGGAGTTGTGCCTGACTGCAATGAGATCAGAGCTGGACAGGACAAGAGTGCTACAGCTGGGGAGCTGCAGCAGCAGTGCCTATCTGGGCTGAAAAACTTTTTTTCCTCTCCAGTTAAAATTTTTGGGGGAGGAAGCCAGAGGTTCAATAGCAGTAAGGTGAAGATATTGCTGCTTTGACATGCATAAGCCTAAGTCTCCATTTTGACTCTTTGCATGATATTCCCTTATACATGGTAACGGACCTTTTCTTGCCCAAGCTTCATTTTTGGAAACATCTCTTAAAGATCTTCCAGAGTCACTGGCCGTGACGGCTCCACTCTGATCTTTTACAGGTCTGGTGCCTTTAAGTTGTATTTTTATGCACATCCTACTATACCTCTTAGCCAAAAGAAGGAGGCAGCTCCTCCCTGGTAAGGAACAGCCCTTCCGCTTTGCTGTTCAGCTTCTAACTATGAGGTTGTTTACCAAGAAAGGCACTTGTGGTTTTTTTTGCTGATTAGCACATTACATTAAATAAGAGGCTCTTTTTCTAACAGTAAGCATCTCTACAGATGATTTTCTGGATATCTTTCAGCCTTTTTATAGATATTCATACAAATAAATTAAACATAGAATCACAGAATCATAGAATGGTTTGAGCTGGAAGGGACCTTGAGTTCCAAACCCCACCTGCCATTGGCAGGAATATCTCCCACTAGACCAGGTTGCTCAAAGCCTCACTCAACCTGGCCTTGAACACCTCCAGGGATGGGGCATCCACAACTTCTCTGGGTTCCAGTGCCTCACCACCCCTACAGCAAAGAATTTCTTCCTAATATCTCATGTAAATCTGCCCTCTTTCAGCTTAAAACCATTACCCCTCATTCCAGTACAATCCCTGATAAAGAGTGTTTCCCCATCTCTCCTGTAGGCCCCCTTTACATACTGGAAGGCTGCTATAAGGTCTCCCCAGAGCCTTCTCTTCTCCAGGCTGAACAACCCCAGCTCTCTCAGCCTGTCCTCATATGGGAGGTGCTCCAGCCCTCTGATCATCTTCATAGCCCTCCTCTGGATTTGCTCCAACAAGTCCATCTCTTTCTTGTGCTGGGGGCCCAGAGCTGGATGTCCCTGGTCAGATTTAATTCTATGAGGGCTTTAGCTTTCCTAACCTGATCCCTGGCTGCTTGGACAATTTATCTGTATTCTTCCTAGGCCACCTGTCCTTGCTTCCACCCTCTGTAGGCTTCCTTTTTGGTTTTCAGTTTGTCCAAGAGCAACTTGTTCATCCATGCAGGCCTCCTGCTCCAGGAAACTTTCAAACAAAATTTGAAGACAAAATTTCTTGTGTAACTTGCTAAAACAGTAGGTTTGTTGTGCACAGAGAGGATTTGCTGGCAAACACACACAGGCTACTGTTTGAATAGGTAATGTCATGGTCCATCTACTGCTCTTGGATGACCCAATTGCACTTATCCCCTTGTAGGAACACCACAAAGAACATCAGTGTTCGTTTTTATAATGTATTCAAGAAGAAAATCAGTGTGAGAGCTAAACTATATTCCTTCCAGTTGCTGTTCACATCTACATCTGAGAGGAATAATAACCCATCAACGAAGACAATTTAGCTGTGTTAATACTGAAGTTTTGAAAGGCAGCAGGGAGACTATATAGCTCTCTACGGTATTGCAGCTCTTTGTTAATAAACTAGGTAAGGAAAGCCTGGTTATTTCAGGTGATCCATGTCATTTAACTGCAACCAAGAGATGAAAGACAGGTGTTTAACAAACAAGATTTATATATCAAGGTTTGGCAGTAAACTAGACTGCTCTGAAGGTTGCTTCAGCATTCCCGAGGAAGCTCAATATTCCCTCAGCAGACTGAAGCTGCTGGCAAGTGGGCTCACATTGGGATGTTCTCCTGAGCCCAGGGGCACTAAGGATATGAATAAAGACAGTGTAAGAGGGAATGTACAACATTTGGTCATTTTTCCAGGGAGTGTGTCAGACATGTTCCTTTAAGTCCGAGAGGAGAAGCTGCAGCACAAGTGTTTTTACCCTACTGCAGTGCTCAGAAAATGTACAATTAAAAAAAAAAAATTAAAAGAAACCCAAGAGGAACATGTTCAGTTACAGTTAAAGAAGTGCTGCGGAGATTTCAGAACACAGAAAAACCAACCACTGAAGAAAGATTTTAAAATACATAAGGTTAGAACAATTAGGTTCATCTACCCAACTTCAAAAGTTCATAAACTAGTTTATGAAACTGCATATCCAAAATTTTTGCTGGCCATGTTGGTGAGAAAACGATTCTTGATATTGGTAGGATTTTTATGTGGTTTAAAGGAATGATTTCAAGAGAATATAAAAGTCAAGACAGAAACAAGTCCTGCGTGTATACCCTTGATATATCATCCTATAGTCTTTAAATACAGTGACCAAAAAAAAAAAGCACCCAGAATCCTGATGCCTCTTTACAAAGAATACACAAGGTAAAGATTAAGAAGCAAGTGAGAATGGATTTTAAATATAGCTGCCACAACAAATTATAATTATAGTGTCTTAATGTTAATCTCTCTAGCACAGCAAAGACTAAAGAATCCCATACTTGCTCACTGAAACAATAATTTTCTTTGTCAAATATTCATCACTGATGTCATCTTTCTGAAGTTTGTTTAAAACATGTTGCCAATCACCTTTTTTTTGCAGCAGAAGTTTTAGTCAAATGTCAGTTGGGTATTTTTTCCCCCATCAATCAACAAAATCCATTTCCAACATCCATTTTGGCAAACCATCCCAGCACCACTAAGCATCATAAATGGTTTTCTTTTGGGCTAGAAGCCCCCTCTATAAAGACAATTTCACAAAAGAAAACTACCAGTCTCTGGCACCTTCGTATTTCTTCGGTGGAAAAAAAAAAAAATAAAAAAAAAAAAGTTGCTAGACTACTATACCACCTTTAAAATTTCATTAGCATTTGTGAAAATAAACAAATAAACAAAGAAATATATTACTTTTCTGAAATCCATATCTTGGAGCCTGTTTAAACAAGTTGAGGTCGGACCTCTAACTTCAAGTAGAAGTAGTTTGATGTCTTAAAAAGGGGAAAAAAAAGAAAAAAGAAGAAAAAAAAAAAAGAGGTCATGTAACACCAGAAATACAGAGAAGAGGTAAAAAAGTAGATATGAAGGTTAAATGAGGAAAACTGAGGGTTAGCTTTTGTATGAAAACTTAAGATAGTGTAACAAAGAAGCCATACTTCAGTCTAACAGTGAAGGGTCAGTATTTAGATGCCAGACAGACATATAAGCAAGTACAGAGAGCATAAGACCACAAGCCTTTATCTTCCAATTAATTTCCAAATAGATCAAAAGGGATGTTTTGGAACTGGCAGTTCCCTATGGAGAACTGTGGCTGATGGGCATGCAGCAGCCCATGCTAGGAACAGGTTAAAAAGAAGTCAGGTAGGAATTTGGGCACAGTGCCGATTCACCGAAACCGAAAATTTTGTCAAAACTTCCATATTTAAGTGAATCTCTTTTTGGAAAGGTTTTTAGGTCCTGAAATAGAATTTCTGGTAAAAATACAACAAAACACCAGAACAGACAACAACGCAGTGATCAATATATGACTTGGCAGCAAGAGGAGCAGGTCCTGTCAAAAGCCTGCTAGGTTTCCTGCCAGCTTGGCTGGTGACCTGAAAGCGAACAAAGCTTGCAGTGTCTCCGGGCAGTCCTGCCATCTGGACTGCCTCCACATCATGAATCCTGAGGTCTCTAGGGACTGAAGTTCCAGGAAAGCCTTGCCACAGAGGTGTCTTGCAGGTCACTGTCTCAAGTTCCCTGTGCTGGAGGTCCCAGTTCCCAAGACTGCTTGACTCCTTCTAGAGATGACAGTGAGCAAGTGGCCTGGGGGCATTCGGAGACAAGGGTTGAGCCCCGAACTTTAGTCTTGGGTTTACAGCTTCCTATAGAAACTGAACAAATGATCTTATTCCTAAATAATTTTACCCCTTCTGTGGACTGTCTTGGTTTTGGTTTTTTGTTTTTAGGTTTGGTTTGTTTGGTTTTTTTTTCCTGAAAGATCTGGGGTTTTTTAGAATAATTTCCTGCAAAATAGGGAGTCCAATGGATTAATCTAATTAATTCTAATACAAGCTACATATTGTACTAGGCATCCGTATCATATTGCTTTCAGTATCACTGTGAGAAAGACGGGGGATCATGACAGACGGACAAGGAAATTTTATTTGCATGAATAATACTTTGGCTCCTCATGCAATGCAACAATAGGAAATTATGCCAAGATCAATATACAAATACAATTTAGAAAACTTTTTGGCAACCAAGTACTTACTTTTCACTACAGCCTACTGTTAGCACCATTCTTTCCATTTAGGGTACAAGCATTACAGTCAAAGGTTTTTTTCCTGAGAGTAGTTTCTACAGGATGGATGCAGAATGGACAGGTTTCTGCAGCAGCATGGCTTGGGTTTTTCTTCTTTTTAAAATATAGCCATTGGCTTTCCTAAAGAATCCCAAGCCCAGCTTTTTAGCTTTCATGTTTATTAAGGAAATTAAAAGTTGCAGTAGTCACTTTTGCTTGTACAAATTCTCTCCAACCTGCTGATTTTTCCTATTCTTCCTCACTTCCTGAACAGGATTATCAGGGTGTGAAAGCCTACGGCATTCTCTCACAGAATATAAAAGTCTGTTCAAACTGGAAGATGACATGCTTATTTTCTGATTTATATAACTTTCAGAGTCTAGTGAAATCACACATTCAAATGAAAATCATTGCAAAATTAAAGACAGGGTTTAACTGAAACTTGGGATTGTACACACGTCTGTTTTGTGGGCTGCCTGAAGCCTTTTATTCCTACTGTATCCCATCAGGTGCTTAAGCTTGCAGTCTGCACATCCACTAGAGTTTTATTTTTGCCTGGTAATGATTTCCCCACACCTGTGAGCCTACAAAAATATATTCTAGGTGATAAAATAGAATAGAATAGAATCATTAAGGCTGAAAAAAGACCTCAAGGATCACCAAGTCCAACCATCGACACAACACCACCTAACCCACTAACCCATGTCCCTAAGCACCACATCTACACGTTTCTTGAACGCCTCCAGGGATGGTGACTCCACCACTTCCCTGCACAACCTGTTCTAATGCCTGATCACTCTTTCAGTGAAGACATTTCTTCTAACATCCAGCCTAAACGTCCCCTGGTGCAACTTGAGATCCTGTTGCTGTGACAGAATATTAGAATCATAGAATGCTTTGGGTTGGAAA
>NW_010115865.1:1075-31490 GCF_000699245.1 Pterocles gutturalis | reverse complement strand
CTGGGGAGCTTTTGGTTTGTCAATTAAAGTGAACAGGATTTGTGCCGCAACAGCCTGTCCCATGTCACACCCTCGTTTCTCCCTCGGTGATGCTGAGGTCGTGTAAAATTCAATCACAATATACGACCGAAGAGACAAGACGCTGGAAGTGCGCGTAGCTCCCTGGAGAATAAACCACACGGTGATGCATTCGGAACCGTGTGTCAGCTGCTGCTGCCCTCCAGCGCGTCTGTCTGGTGGCACATTAAAGGAGGGGACGCGATGAAAACGGGGAGCTGTGAAGCCTGCAGTGATTAGCCCAGGGCACATCCTGTTCTGCTGTCTGGCGCTGGGTTTCTAATTAAATAATTGCAAGCATTGTTTCCCCATCTGAAATAGTGTTCTCTTAATAAATGCTGCTCACAGGAATTAATTCAAGGCCCTTGCAAAGATAAATATAGAGCTAGCCTTCATTATTGCATGGTATTTTGCTGGGAGGGGGACAGAGAAAGCTGGGCTTTGTGTATTTTAAGCATGTTGTGGTTTTTATACCTGTATGGGGTGGCAAGGACGTGGTAAGCACCAGCCAGGGAGAGTGAGAACACACTTCAGACTTTTCCCAACCCAGGTGTGTGCTTTCCCTGAAATGCATGAATAGCCAAGGACATCGCTTTTTTCTCTCTGTCCTTGGCTGTACCCAGTTTCCCATCACATCCTGGCCGTTTCAGGCAGATTCCTGTAAGCCAGAAGCTTTCCTGTTCCGTGCGAATCAATCAGAAGCACAATTGACTGTGCCCAAGATTCAGGATAAGGTTCAGATCAGATGATCACTGACGTGGGCTGAATAAAACATTACGAACAGCAGCAGCAAACCCTTGTGCCACCCATCTGTCTGCTGCAGCCATCTGCCTCCTGTTGTTTCACACTTAGACCGTAACCTTTTTTGGGAGGAGACCCTGTCTTGGTTCTTCCTGGGCTTTGTGTTTGTCGGCTTGGACTCCACCTGCCGCCAAGTCCAGAAAATAATGAGAGAGGAGACGGGAAGGTTTTACAGCTCGAGCACGGAGCTGGAAGGCAGAAGATCAAAGTTCAGTTCGTTGTTGGACGTCAAGCACATAATATAATCTATCTCCAAAATAATGGTAATTCTATTCCTGTAACTCACAGGCTAAAAGATAAATCCATTAATATACATGATACATGCCAGAGATAATGCAAATATTTGGAAGACAAGGACAAAAACATCCGAGAACCTGAGCAAGGTCTCCTCAACCTGATCTGCACCCACAAACTCTGAGCTCGTTAGGGTGCAGGTCCCCCACAGCAGGGCTTCTGTAGGGAACTCACAGTATCTCTGCAGATGTGCACGGAAATGCCCCCTGATTAAGAGCTCACAGAGCAGAGCAGCTCCTCAACATTTTTTTCCAGTCCAACCCCTTACGTCTGTGCATGGTCCACTGCAGCATCAGTAATGTCCTTCGGACCTGTCCTCGCTCCCTGCGCAGCCCAGCCCGCTGCACCACCTTCGAGGTGCAGGGAGCGTGGGAAAGGAAAAACTCCAGGAAATCCAGCTTTTTAAACCTCACCCTGGCAAGAAAGTCAGGAGCGGATTCCAGGGTCTCCATGCCTGGGTTTTACAAGCAACTACTGCAGCCAGTGGATAATTCACTACTAATTGTTTTTTAATTCCATGCTGGGAGGAGAAATACAGGCAATCCTGGGTGGTGAAGTGAAGGACCAACCAAGTTAATACCAACCGCGTTGATCGAATTGATGGAAACACAGAGCTGGTGTCAGCAGAGATCATTCCAACTCAGGCACAGCCCAATTTTTAGATACACAGTTGAACTTGTAGCATCAGCGCAGAGAAGCAAAGAGAACTTTCAGATGAATAAACCGAAAATACTCGCATTCCACCACAGGCTTGTGTGAGTTGAGAAAAGGAAGACCACAGCCTCCTACACCCATGGCCACTGAAGATCACAAAAATCACAGTGAGGATTATGGAGCCGCCTTCTTGCTACAGCTGAGCCTTCACCCTCCTGTAGTCCCCTGCTGTAGGTCAAGCCCATCTATTCTGTGCCTCTTTATTCAGCGTGGAGCCCAGGGAATTCCTTCTAAAGCACAAGAACAGCTGGGGAAAGGTAAACGGTAGTATTGTAATGGCACTCACAGTGTGTATCACAGGCTAGACTGGAACATACGACACCTGGCTATAAATTGTATATGCCAAAATGATTTTTTCTGATGCAATATGCTGTCTGTCTCAGGTACTTAAATGGTTCTTTTTGCTATAAACACTTCACACCACCACTAAAGACCCCTTTTGGCAGGGCAGAATAGAATGACCCTCCCTGACACTCCAAGGGGGAAAGAAGCCACAGAAAGACTACAAAAATTGGCTAACACCCCCTGACACCCAAGGGGGAAAAAAAGCCACAGAAAGACTACAAAAATTGGCTACAGCCAATGGCACCAAAGAGAGAGAAGGGCAACCTTGTGATGCACACGAGCATCTGCAGATGGAACATCAACAACAGGCACAACGCAGCTGCAGTGGAGGCACCTGTGTCGCCCATTCGTTTTCACCTCTCGGGGAGAGACTAATGGCCCAGGTCTGCCAGTCTGCGTGTGCTTCTGAAGAGCCCTGTCCCATTACACTGATTGCATCGAGCAGCCTGGGAATGTTGCCATTTGGACTACTCTGCAATAAGGTTGGCAAGCGTTAGCAAATAATGGGATGAAGCCTTCCTGCAACGGGAAAGTCCTAACAGGTCCATCACATCTACACTTCGTACACACCAAAAAAAAAAAAAAAAAAAAAAAAAAGTTAATATGAATTCTTTTGTCACCTCCAATTTCTATGATGAATGAGTATGGAATAAATATTTTTTTTTTTTTTATCTTGTTACTCCTCACTTTGCCTCTGTAAAGTCAGGCAACGCTGCCATACAGAGATGAAGTGAGGCAGAGGGAGATGAAGGTGTTTTCCCAGGGTGCACAGGAGTGTACCCAGAGATTGTGTGTTACACCGAGCTGCACACCCAGGTACGCAGCCCCAGCACACCCTTGTCCCCTTTTACAAACCAGAAAACACATGCACAGCACAAGGACCCCCACCCGCACACAAACCTCTGTGCAGCTGTATCAGTGCTTGGCTGACTGCAGAGCTGACCTCCACAGAAGCAATTTCTTTGTTCTTTTGAGGGATCTTCCAAACTTTAACAGGCCACCAGGGATGTGGTTTTCCTCTGCCTGCTGAGTCCTCCTGTGTCGGACTCAACCACAAGTGGATGATGTGAACTTATGCAACAGAAGTGCAAGAGAGGGAAACCTGGTGCAGGGGGAGTGACAGCATCCCAGCCACACGCGGGAATAAGGATCCAACCCATGGCATGTGCCAGTTTGCTAGAAACCCGTCGTTCTGTAAACATCGCTGGCTCAGCTGATGCTCATTGCAGCCCCTTGGTATTTCTCGACACAGACATCTCATTGTCGCCCACAGCCCTTCCTCACGAGAACGTCAGCGCTCAGGTCCAGCAAGCTGGGTGTCATTGACACATCTCTGTCTCGCAGCCAGCTTCCTGCAGGAGCAGCATCCGTATGCCTTTACATCTTTTCACAGCACTGGCTGTTCTGCTTCGGGAGGATGCTATGCTCTCCGCATTGCAAACCATCAGCCTCAAGCACTGCGGGCAAACACCTCCCCGAGAGAGCCAGGGGTTCAGGCAGATTCCTGTTCACTTCTTGCTACTGTCTGCCTGCCTTGTTCTGGCTTAGAGGAGCAAAATGTCAAGACAAGTGTAAATGTCAGGCTCACGTGGAGCTTGGCAGTGCCAGGACGAGCATCCTCACTGGAGCAAGCACTGGAGTCACTACAGGACCAGGCTTTCAAGTGACAAGAACATGGACTGAAGGATGCTCAGAAATCCTGGGGGAATAAACCTCATCCTCCAGCTGAGCAGCAGCACCTGCAAAGTGGGGTTGAGATGCAGCTCTGATGCCGTGGGCTGGCTGCAAAGCCATTGCAGAAATAACACGGGGGGGCTTTGGAGGGACAGTTTGGACCAGCTGCTTCCAAATCTGCCTGCTGTATCTCATGGGGGAAATCAGAGCTGTTTGGCTACTTTAAACCATGAGGAAGGGTGTGCAAACCTGGGCATTGACAATGAAAAAGGCTGGTTTAAATGTGTCTTTTTGAATCAGTTTGCTCCTAAGCAAGAATGAAGCTTGAACGTTCAGCTTGAACACACAGCTTGGTGAAGTTGTCCCTGGAGATGAAGTGTGTGCTGCACAGGAACAGGACAAGCGTGACAAACCCGGCTGGGTGTTCTTTCTTGCTGGCAAGCTGTCTCCCCTTTCTAATCCGAAGTGGCATCTTGGAGCACAGCAAAATCAGCAGCCGAAATCAGAGATGAAGCATTTTTATCAAAGGGATAAAGGAAAGCAGTGGCTGTGTTCTGTAATGGGCAGTGAAATGGCAGAAGCGGTGGGATGGGGGCTCTGTGAGGTGGGGAAGACAAGGTAGGTAGGAGGGGATGGGAGGAAGGAGAAGCAGGACGTGGCTCTACAAATCTTCTTGCTGAACCTCTGGTTTGCTCTGGACTTGCAGGGACACGCAGAGCTCAAGGAGAGCTGCAGAATCCCTGGGGAATCATAGAAACACAGAATGGCTCGGGTTGGAAGGGAACTGAAAGGTCGCCTAGTTCCAACCACCAAGGGCAGGGACACCTCCCACTAGCCCAGGTTGCTCAAAGCCCCATCCAGCCTGGCCTTGAAGATGGTGCAGGTTTTGCTCAGCTCCACGCTGCAGAGGCGGAACCTTCCCAAAGGGCAGGAGATGGGGCAGAGGACTGGCCATTGGATGGGCCAGCTTTCTTTCAGGTTTGCTTGAGCAAAAGTCTCTTACTACACATCTAACACAAAATGAGAAAGTTAAATAAGGTGAGACATGAGCAAACTAAACCCAAGCCTTTGCCTTGAACGGTGCCATGTGAGGCAGCAGCCACCCTTGCTGTCGCTGGATGATCAGGTTTCAGTGAACATCTGCTGCTGAGAGGTAGCGGGACGGTGATATTCCACACGAGGAAAAAGGAGAGAATTCAACACAATTGGTTGGAAATAAATGCAACTTAATCTAGGATGATGTGGGCTACATTTCTCTAAGACAGTATGAATAAAAATTTAATGGCAAAAATATGCAAAGGTGGTAAACACATTGTTCCCTGTTATATCTGTTTTCTTTATAAGACCTGGTGGTTTTTGCTGGAGGGGAAAAAAAAATTCTGTTAAATGGAAGGTACAAAGAGGGCTGTTTCCACTGGAGCCTAAGGGATCCTGATCTCTTGATCCCTTAATTCCTGTGGAAATCCCAGCTAATGTAGCCAGCTTACCATGCTTTCTTATCTTGGAGATGGATTTTATGAACCATTTGAAACATTTTCTGAAACAAACAGGCTCTGGCAGAGGAGCCCAGCGGCTGCAGCAAGGAACAGGTCCCAAACCCTTTGGTGGAGTTGTGGTGGGGCTTCCCTTGGCTTTGGAAGTGCCTCTGGCTCCTCTTTTGGGTGAGTAGCAGCCTGGATGCTGCAGCTCAGCACCAGGCATGTTGTGCATGCTCTGCACGCTCTGCACACTCAGCATCTCCACCCAGGTTTCCCACGGCCAAGCCCGGCTCCAGGTCCTGCCTTTGGGAAGGTCACAGAGCACTCAAGGCTGAAGACACAACTTCTCCAGAAGCAAACGATGACTTTAAAGCACAAAATGGATGTTGGTACCTCAAGACAGAAGGAAACAAGCAGCAAAACCTGGCAAAGCAAAGGACTCGCTCACCAGTCAGCAGGGGGATGTTTTCTTGTCCTCTCTTCCGCTGGAATATCGACTCAATTTAACAAGGGAATGTTGAGCGTGTTTTACTGTAAGACCAAACATAAGTCTACAGACGGCTTTCCAAAGGAGCCCAGTTTTTAAAGATATACATGATATGACCAAGACTCAACAAGTTATTTAAAAACTAATGCAGGCAAGCCCTGAAGTCAACAGAACTTATATTCGTGCTTAAACTCGGGATGTACAGCATAATTCTCATCCAAATTCACTCGTGTTTCCATGCTGTTCTCAGCGCAACCTGGGGTTAGCTGCAGAGATGTCTCTTCTGGGCGCGCTCCTGTTCTTTTTGATAACTGAGCCCTTCTATGCAGATTTCTCGCAGTCCAATCACAGAAAATGTTCATTGCTTTCTCTTTGGCACACACTGAGTTTTGCAGAGACATAGAGGCTAATTATTTTGTTTTTCGTTAACTTAGTCCTTAGAACTGATGCTCTGTTTATGGAATTGTTTCTTGGACTTCACTGGCAGAGCTCTCCGTCATAGATCTGAGATTCGTTCATAAATCACTGAAATTTTTCCTGGACTAGTTCTTTCCAATGAACCAATTTCCCACTGAAACAATTCCCGCGGCTCAGCTCTGGACTGGTTCCTCATGGCGCTCTCCAAGCCACATCTGGTTAATCACTGGTTTAAATGAAGGGTCAATTTATGGGAACTGGTCTTTGGAATTAGATTTTGACTCTCAGTGATCCAATCCCAATGCCAACTCAATCAGGCCCTAAATAGCCAAGAGAAGTGCTGTGCAAGCGCAGTTCTTGTCCACTTCATCAAACTAGCTTGTCCAAAAAGCTTTAAATCCGATTCCCAGCCCGTGGTGGGGTCAGCCTGGCAGGATGGAGAGTGGACAGGACACTTCTTGCTTGACTCTCCAGGTGGCATCAGATGTTACTTTTGTGAGTTCATCTCCATTAACAAGAGAAAGAATTGCAAATCTGTCCCTTACTGTCCCCTTAATTAATTAATGGCTTTTTAGTTGTACCTCTCCTTCATTAATATTATTCTAATGGGACAGTCATTTGCCAGCAGCGGGGCTGCCATGGAACAGTCCAGTTACACATTATAGCGCTTGACTGGAACACCAGCACAGCCCATGGGGTGACAAGCACGTCTCTGCTGTCGTTGATGAGGGACAGAAGAGGAACCCCTGAGCAGGGATAGCTCAGTGCATCCCTACAGCACGCTGCAGATAGCTCCAGCTCCCAGCATGCCGCGGCAGTGACACTGATGCGTGTCATACTCCGGGAAACGATTTTTAATAAACCCGTGTGATGCTTCCTTGGATGTCGCTTGACAGCTGGAGTGGAGAATGCTAATCCAAGGATTCACACGTGGCTGTGAGGTGGCCGGTATCGCAGTGCTCGGATTTACAGGCTGGATGTTGGCGACTTTCCTCTGTTTCCTCATGCCAATCACCACCGTCACTGCTTTTGTCCCTTTTTTTGCTGAGGCTGATGTGTGCTGAGAGTCTGACTCAGACAAGGTGACCTGAGTGAAATGCTCTTTGCATTTGACCAGGACCATACTCTGGGTGGCAGTTTAATTGCAGTTTAATTACTCTGCTTTAAAGAGTGGAGTAATTAGCCTGCTAGGGATGTTGCAGCATTGTCAAAGGGGAAAGCTGCAAAGAATTTAAAATTCTGCTTCTTGACCAAGAAAAGAGCGAAATACTGACACTCGGAGACATCTGAGAGCTCTTTAACATGCCGGAAATCAGAGTTGAAAGAGAGAGGACTCACACCAGTTCAATCCCTTATTTTCAAGAAATTTGCAGAAGACACATGCAAGAAAGAATGGAAGAAGGGTCAGAAGGTTTAACTTCTGTAAGAGATCAGAAAACACACAGGGAGGAAAGACATCATAGAACAAGCATGTCTAAATACATTTACATATATGCATACACCATTATATATAATGATATACGTGCATCTCCACATATATCCCTATACATTTTATATTTATGAGCTCTGTAAGGCTAGAACTACTCAGTGTAATAAATAAAGATAGCTATAAAAATGGTAGACACGGAAAAATGACATATAGCAATCCACTTCCAAAAACACAAGCACTTTCAAATGGGGGTCCCTAATCTGCTTAGGAGAATGACTGAACCGAGACTACATCTGGTATTTAATTCAAGCATTGTGCTGCTGTCAAAAGAAACCACGCTGGCAAGCTGAATTTCAGCCTGCCAAGAGCCTTTTGTAAAAACACAATTCATAGCTTAAGAGTAGGGAGGAGAGGGAAAAAAAAAAATCTAGAAAATAAAGACATAATAGCATAATCTCTGTGGGCAGATAAAGCACAGAAATACAGAGTTCTCCTGGGTTCACTCATCTTCCCATCTCCCTCTGCTGTGATTAAGGGTCCGAGACACTCCCACACCCCAGGCTGGGGTAAGGTGTGGATCTCCCCGTTCACCTCCATCCCGTGCTGTCTGAGCAGCCTTTGATATCTCATAGAATTAATCCCTACCCTTGCTTACTCAGACTGGGGGTTGCGACTGGCAAGTGGGAAAGTTTAAACAAATGTGTAAAGCTATTACACGTAATCCTCAATGAGAGTATTAATGGAGTAAAATCGGAGCGCGGGGACCTCCTGATCTAACTCTGAATAGCTGGTTTCCTTCAGTGTGAAGAATGACTCAGAACTATGATTCAGGCTTAATATATTGCAGATCTGGTTCACTCTGGCTAGACTTTATGTTCTTGCACTCTTGGGGCCCTCAAATTTTCTCTTCTGTCAGAGAGAATTTATTTTTCCATGAGCTCAAACTCTTTCAATGACATTTACTTTGCAAGGCTGGAATCCCCTCCAAGGAGGGCAGGGGGAATTTTAAAGCTCTTTTTAGGTCCTTAATTAATGAGACTTCATGATTTTTGGCAGTGATTCTCAGTTTTTAACCTGTTAAGGTTTTAAGAGGATGTTCTGAATCAGCCACTAATTTTCCCATCAAACATGAAATTAGACAATGAGCTATTCCGGTAAGACTAGCCTGAATTTTATTCCAGAAGGAACCATGACATTTTCAAAGACTGTTATCAAGAAAAGACTTTTGTTAAATAGATTTGTTTATTGCTCAGTTTTACTTTTCCAAACAGACTTTTAATTTTTTTTTTAAATGGAATTGCATCATGACATATTCCGTTTTGCTTTTCATATTCATGTTAACTACAAACCCTTCACATCTACCTGCATGCATTTTAATAAAATTAGAAAACCATTAGAAGAAGATTTAATGACCATCCCAGAATGAATTAGGGCTGAAAACAGGACAATAGGATTAAATCAACAATTTTGCGAAGAATTATTTCAGTTTGTGTGTGTACAACAAGAGTACATATGGACTAGCTTGATCCTAAAATAGGTTCCACCAAAAGCTGAGATATTGCCAGTTTTTCTATTTTTGTTGTAGATTAGCTTAAAACAACAATGATAAAGTTCAATTTATCGGTTATGTTAATTCCTTCGTAAACATGTCAGAAGAAAATTCAGTCCAAACCTTACACGGAAGCACTATGCTGCGGAATAAACTATTGAATTGTGTTACGAAGCAACAAGAGGCATCAGCACAAACCCCAGGGCTGTACTTCCTCAAAGTCGATGCACGTACACGCGGTCACTTTTGTTCTGTTTGAAATTCACCTTGTGCAGACAATCGGTGGGATGTAAAACACAGTAAATCTCTGTGGATCAAAGTTATTTTTGTGCAAAGGTCTACAGGACAACCTACAGACCATCTAAATCCCTCAGTCCCCGTTGACAGCGTCATGGCCTTGAGTGTATTGGCAGAACAGTCCTTCTGCATGACACTAAATTTCACCCTATTATTCAGGTCAAACTCTTCTTGATTAGGGTAAAGATGGTGCTAAGTAGCTCTTCATGTTTAGCATACAAGTGATGAGACGCATTTTCTCTTTTGCAGGCAACATAGAATGAATTATCAAAGTATTTTTTTTACTTTCGAAATAATGATGAGTAGTAGCAGCAAATTTCAGATGAACATATTCAGAGAGAGGGCTGTGCTATGCTGTCACGAAGAGGGATCGTGTGCACAACTATCCATCTGATGTATCAGCCATCGAGTGGCATAACCTCTTCCTTTACAACCAAGCGTCAGGTCTATCTTGGCTCCCAAGGTGTTGGGAAGTTCAATGTGTTTTGATACAATACTCATGTCTGACTATTGACCTATCTGGAAAAATCTGTGTGGATGGGCCATACTGACTAGTCAGCTTGACGGAACACACTAAGAAGTTCTCAGGGTAAAAAGAAAATCTTGCTTCAGAACAGGTTGATTTCCTCTGTGCCAGGCAGTTGCTCATTTTGGATCGTTCTTTATTTTATGTACATTTTTATGATTGTGAGTTAGTGCCTCAGCACTGCCTGTATTCATCTCTGGTATCATCAGAGACAAAAAGAAAATAAACATCAGACAAAAGTCCTGTAATAATACATCTGCTAAGTGACTACAATCTTGTTCCTCCTCAGAGTAGTTAATTTACAACTGCCCCTTGGGCACTGCACAAATGGTAACAAACTTGAGACAAAAACCACTCCGTCATTTGCTGCACTTATCACAAGCCAGAAAATCTAAACCACCTCAGGCCAACAAATTAATTAAAAATTCCAGTGAGGAAAAACATTTATCAGAGTGCTTTCATAGACTCCTGTTGTTCTCTCTTGCAGATGCCCACACACTTGTTTTCAACAATCCCAGTGACTATACCAGCTCAAAATAGCACTAGGTTTTCCATCTGAGGCTGAGAGATTTGAATTTTGCAAACTCCTCAAGCAAGAGGAGTGGGCTCCTGAAGAAACCACTGGGGCACCAGGTCTATCAACTTCCACTATGGAAAATCTACTGAAATTATTTATTGCTTTCAATAATCAGGCCATAATTACACCCTACCACAATGTGCAATAAACGGGTCCACATGACCAAATGGTCACTATCTACATGTGCATAACCTCACCAAAGTCACAGTATAGTTCCTTGTATGAGTGAGCATGTAATGGATTTGTGGCTTTAGTTCAAAGCTTTACTTATGGACTTAAGGTCTTTAGCAAGGAAGGTTTAAAGCAGAACTACAGATTAAGGTGAAGAAAAAGCCGCTGTCCTGTTTTCCCCAAGCCGACCCAAGTGGTAGAACTGGGAGATGGAACAGGGTCTATCCACAGGATCCTGTGCAGAAAGAAGTGCCCAGACCCCAGCTTCTAAAAACAAAGGAATTAATGTATTTCTTTTAAAGGAGGAGATTTATCCATCACCAAATGAATAGGAAGTAGTACACTTGCTGATTTAAAATTGTTGTTGTATCAAAGAAAAGGCCTTGTGAAAATTCACTGCAATCCTTTTAGCCATTTTGTCTGTGAAATTTAATTGAAGCATTTTGAATTTCATTGAAAGGTACTAATCCTCCAATTAAAGCTTCATTCCAAACTTGGAACTGCTCAAGAATAGATAGTCTCATGAGGGTATGGTATTGCAGATATTAAATGATTGGATTTTAGTGCAAACAGCCATTATTTAAAATGCCGTGGTCAACGCAGAGAAAAAAAAAATCTGAGCAGGTTATGTTAAGAGTATAACTGCAATTGATTTTTATTTTTTTTTTAAGTTTCTGACACAGTAGCAGGTACATTTCCAGAAGTGTCACCATGTTTCTGAGGCACTGAAGAGAAGATAGATACTCTGGAAATGATGGGTTTGGGGAACTTTGGGGAATGGCAGAACTGCTGAAGCACCATAGAGAGCGCAGGAGCTGCCGTGGAGCCTCCAGCACAACCCACCCGCCCTCCAACCTCCCAGTGAACCACCTGGGGCTTGGACCACTTCTCGAGATAGTTGAGAAAAACATAGGAACTGACTTATGAACATTTAACCCATCAGCTGGTGAACAAACAGATAAAATTATTGCTTTAAAAATCCTATTACTAGGAGAGCCGGGAGTTTGGGGAGATCAATGAATACTGGTTACAAAAGCCATCTCGCTGTGTCTGCACTGGGAAATGACCCCACGGGGTCCCATTCTGTCCTAGCTTGCAGGGAAGGGAATAAATTCAGATGTTCACAGTGATAGTATTTGAGTTTTAAATGACTCATATCCTCTATGCTAGATTTCTTCATAGGGTCAGTTATAGTCTCTAGCATCTAAATGAAGCTAACATCGTAATTCTCAATGTTTATTATCCAGCAGTTTGGTTGACGAATTGCTAACTTGCACTGGAGATGGAAGTGTCACTAAATGATAAGAACAAGGCATATGAAGGGCTGGATCTTCAGTGGGCACAGTGGTGGAGTTTTTTGGTTTGCTTTTGGCAAAGAACAGCTTGTTATTTTGCTATTCAAATTTTGGTTTGAGCTCAGCTTCTTTCCAATGAAAAATCATTTTTCGTCTGAAGTTTATTTGACCCTAAAGCACATATCTATAAAATACTTAGGCCACCACATTTCTAAAATCTGAAATAATATTGTAAGAAGAGCTGAAATGTTATTCATTTTCTTCTTCAAACTCCAACACTTAGATAAAGGTAGTGACATTTAATTATGGTGTTGAATAAGATGTTAAAGCTCAGGCCTTCCATGAGCATTTGCTTTCATGCTCCACAATGTAATAATATTTTTAGCTTAGAGCATAAACACACCAAACACATCCTGGTACGTGCAGACCGATGTGAAAAGAAATGCAACGAAAGCAAGCCCGAAGCCAGCTCTGACAACTCAATCGTTTGCCTTGCTTGTAGCCAGAGGAACATCTTGTAGCTGGAGAAGAACACAAGGAAGAATGACAGGTCCTGGATCCAAGTCCCTAAGACAGTGTAGATGGGATGTGTGGTGGGAAATAGGTAGACTGTAGCTTCGCCTCCCTCCCTGTTGGTCAAAAGGAGGTGGATTAGGTCAGGCTGACTATTCTGGAGAAAGATTTAAGACATGATTCACTACCGACACATTCAGGTGGCTGAGCTCCCTTTGTACCTTTACATTACAAATTATTTGCAGTGAGGTTTTGTGACATCTGCCCATCACTGGGGATGAGTGATCAGACTGGCTCTGTTTCCACAAGAAGTGGTCTGGAGTGTCCTTGTATGGCAAAGCCCCCAACTGGTTTAAACTGGGTGGCTCCATTCCCATGGCTGCCAGTGTCAAGAGCATCTTTGCTTTTCTGCAGCTGCTGCAGGGGAAAGGTTTGCTTGGTAACACCAGCTTGTGGATTCCCGTGCCACATTCAGGGGAAAATTCCTCTTTAAATAATACTAAAGAAAGGCTATTAACTTCTTGGTCTGACAGAACCATTTCCCTTCCACAGAGCATGGCTGCAAATGACTTCTGTACTCTTGCTTTTATCTTCAGCAGTAGCAAATGCTGCTTGGTGGGGATATCTTAAATTTGCAGAGCCACTTGTGATGGATCTGTTCAGCGTTTCTGCCTTGCAGAGAAAACAATACCCTGGCTCTTATCAATATCACTCAGGCAGTCATTTATGCAAGCAAGGAAAGCTGTATGTATACATCCAAGGGCATAAGAACCCGAAGCACTCGGATTTTAAATTATAGGACTATCAGAACACACTGGCCTTTTTCTAACTACCCCCCGTGAGCTCCTGCATGACTTTTCTCAGAACAATAAGATTGCATCTCAAATGTACTTGGGAAAGACAGATCTGCAGGAAGAAATAAAAACAGAAGCAAAAAGGTCATCTGTTTCTTTAGGGAGACTGAGTCCCAAGAGCTCAATAAAGAATACTGCTAATATTTTGAAAACACTGATAAAACCGTGACCAGTTCTCCCATCCTTGCAAGCGGTGAATTTCTGGGAGGCATCCGTTCAGCTATTCTTGAAGTCTGTTTGAGAAGAGAAAGAGGAAAATAAGTAAGGACGGAATTCCTCAACCAAATCTACACCCATATACTAAAAATAATGCTTTGATGCTTTTTTTAACAAGTTCTTTGACCTACATTTCATGGCTTTTGGATAGATCAAGATATAGAAACACAAAAACAGAACAAGTGTCGCAGCATTTTTCCTAGCCAAGTGCAAAAGCCCAGGTCACCCAGTGGAATCTGGGTTTGCTACGCTCATCTGGTAGATCCAAGAATTTCCCCTTGTGTGAATGAGATTTGGCTGAGCGTAAGAACTTTTTGCATAGCTTAGGAAAAAAAAGTCTGTGTTCATGTCTGAATTTGATGGAGTACGCCTCATCCTTTCTTCAGTTGTGGCAGCAGAATGAGACATATGGTTCTTGAGTCAGCTGCCACGCACTCAAGCAACATCACTCAATCATCACAACATTTCTTGACATCACTAGCTCCTGCCCAGAAACATCGTGAACAGTCTGATGCAAGTGTATTAGAAGAAACAGATGGGATGGGTACAGTCCTTTCATTGCTGCTTTTCTTAAATAAAACTTTTGGAAACTGTCATATCACTCACTGGACAAAATATTGTCCTCAGATGGTCTGAAAACACGTAGAATGGAGGAAAAAACTATGAGTTTTTAAATACAGCATTACTGAAGGTCTTTCTGTATTTGGTTGTCTTGCACTTATTTTGAGAGATGTTCTCAAAAAAAAAGGATGGGTTTGTGAAAGAGATCTCTACATTATCTAATGTAACTCAATTTGTGTTAGTCAGATGTTGTCATAGGATAACATTTCTTTAAGACATTCCCCAGATCTGCATTTGGCCATATTGTTAAAATCAGTCCAAGGCTTCTTAATGGTGTTGGGAAAAGTGCACACTGGGGGTCTCATATACATGCCACCTCATATACAACTCAGAAACTGCTCTGATGCCTTCCTTCAGTCATTTATTTTTATCCTAATTCTAGATACTCTTCACTGGTCCTATTTGTGAACCTCCCATCTGTCTTCCTCTTGGATTCTCACCAATCAGTTCACATCTTTCTTGAAGTGCAATGCTCAAACCATGCTCACGGCTTTCCTTCCTGTGTTTTACAGGCTGTTTTCTCCCTTCATAATTTCATGAAGTATTTTCTGAAGCATTATATAATACTCGTACACTGAGATGGGGTTTGCTTTTTTCATAACAGCTTAGCTGTGCTGATTCTATGTTGTGGTTTGTTTGTTTTTTGTTTTTTGTTTTTTTTTTTTTCCCCTGCAGGAAATATCCTCAGTTAGGCACTTTCAAACTCATAGTACTTTGTGGAAGAATATAACTCAGTTTGTCCTTTTGCCAGTGAGGACTAAAATAAGTTGATTTCAAGTTGAAGAGAGTGCACACAAATAGCTCAGCTGACGGGCAGCAATCTGATTCATGCTTCTCTGATTCAAGGTTAGAACCTAAGAAATCCTTTCCTGAAAATAAGTGAAGTGGATGCTGTTGCAAGTTTTGCTCCAGAGCAAATAGACTGCAGCTGGGGAACTGTGTCTGGACTTTCCTGAAATCCTACTGAACTCAAAAGTAAAATAATTTTTTTTTTCTATTTCTTACCCATCCTGAATTGCACAGTGTTTATGCAGGGGCTGACTGCAGAAGGTCAAGCACATGGCAGAGCCCGAGAGGCTTTTTGCTGGGAATGGACATCCTGCCATTTTCCAAATCAGACCCTGCCAAAGCCCACCACAGAGATATTTTCAGGCAGAGGCTTCCTGACAAGATCATAGCTTCCATCACCTTTATTAATATCTTCCTCTTTCCCCAGGTTTCGTGATGGCCTCGAGACAGGGAAGATCTACATGAATCCAATTAGCATTTGCCATGGATTAGTTCATCTGTCCAGAATCGCTCACTCACATCACAAGAAGATCGATGTTCAGAATGATGGACACCCCAGTCCTGCAGCCCCCCAGGCAGGGCTTGGTCAGGGCTGCCTCCTGCCTGAGCAACTAACAGCAGCATTGCAGCTGAAAGATTAAATCAGAGAACACAAGAGCAAGGCAAGCTTCTCCCAGGAGCATCACTGCTCTCTTTTCCCCTAGAAGAAGGTGTTCTGTTGCTGTCTCACACCTGTTATACTCCTGAGGGTTGACAGAGAGGTTAGCAGAGGTTGCACACAAGCAGAAAAGCTCAGGCTATTTTGGTTTCGGAGGTTATTTTTAACACCTGTATAATTTATGGAAGAGAAACCGGTTGGCAGTGCAGCAGCCCCAGAATAGGAGCTGTGCTGTTGGCCACCATCAAAGGTCTGGTCCACTGGGTTTACACCATCCTCATTTTGTTCCTTTTGCTATTTGGAGCGGGTGTATCTAGTTCATAACATGTCTAAATCGCCTCCTGGACCAGCACTGATGATGACAGGTGCAACCTTCAGTCACCTGGAGAGCGTCCTTTTTTTAATATCCTCCTTCATTCAGCCAGAGGGAGGCACAGCACGCAGGGACAAGTGACAGCTTTTATCAGACCAACTGACGTGCTTGGCAGGGGGAGTGGGAAAACGTTCAGGTGTGGAGATGTCCCACAGAGCAAAGCCGCTCGGGGCTCTGCCCGTGTTTCCTGGTGAATCAGTTCCCCTCCGTGCCACTGAGATTGTCCGTACCGTATCGTCTCCAGTTTATTTAGGCTGGAAAGTTCTGCCTGCCTGGTTTGGTACGCACACAGGAACCACCTCGGTCGTGGGTCTGAAGCCTCTATCCCTTTTAAAACGTATTTTATTCTGACAGCTGCAGTGGCTGAAAACAGAGGAACACACGATGCTTTTCATCTTCCTTTCCAAGGCTATCAGCACAGCAGATGAACGCAGCAGAGAGCCGTGCCTCACGTTGGATATTCTTCCCTCACCCTTTTGAAGTTCTGCATGCAGACACAGAGCTATTATCCTGAAACTGATTATATCCTAGCGCTACCTGGGTGACATTTTATTATCAGAGCAGGAAGAGCACGTGGACCTTACACAAACAGCCGCCTTTCCATACCTTCGCATCACTTCTGAGCTGTAACATTCAGCGTAATTCTTCCGCTAGCACAAGGCTGTCATCTGAGAAACCGCATTAATGACAAAGAGCATGAAGAGGTGTAGGTGAGCGTATTTATATGGACTCCACAGTGCCGTGACAGAAATGTGAAAGGACCTAAGACGATGTGTGTAAATGCATGCGTTGTCCGCGATTCTCATTTATATTGCACTGACACTGTAGCTTTTGGTCTTTATTGTGGGCTTTAAATTTACTGCTGAATATCAGGAAACAGTCTCTAACCTGTGCTCTCTGTCTTTTCTGACTCCTTCTCTGGAAGCAGGGGAGTAATGTGATGTTCCCCTCCAGTCCCCCAGGACTTGTGTTCCTACCTTGATGCAAACCGCTAATAGGGATGGAGCTGAGATCCAGACAGTGACTTCATTTATCTCCTGCCTCTGCCCCCTCAGCACTAACCACGAAGGACCCCTGCACCCTGAATACACCAGAGCTTTAAAAGCAGATGAGCAATAGTGCAGGACAGTCTTTTTCGCTTTTGGCAGAGAAATACTGACATTTAAACTCTTTGTATTCCAGCATCGTTTCCTACAGTTAACCAAGATTGTACAAATCTGGGTAAAATCTTTGTAGCCAAAATCCATTTAAAAAGCAGAAGTCCTAGCCCAAAAAGCAAATCTGGGTAAAATCTTTGTAGCCAAAATTCATTTAAAAAAGCAGAAGTCCTTGCCCCAAAAAGTAATGAAATACTTGGTGTTGGGTTTACATTTCCAGTCTCTGTGAGAATATACATAAAAAATGAGTCAAATTAGCTGAAGACAAGAGTTATAGAGTTAGACAGTTGTAAGAGTTTGCCCCTCTTCCCTCCCCACTGGTGCAGATGTTGTGCTTTTGAATACAAACATCCACCCTGGGTTTAATGGGCTTTAACCAAAATCTTTTAAACACATACCTCTATGCTAAGTGCCCCTTGCAGACACGCCCATATTAAGGCCCTCGAGCCAAAGCTATAAATCACCTAATCAGGTATGTTGTGGTGCATTAGTCTCAGTATAATGTAATTTCACATCTAAGGTATTGGGAGCTGGCTGCTGGCCACAAAATTGAGACAGCATCCTTCGTTAGAGCTTGATAAATCTTGCAGATGTGTACGGCAGCGTTTGAGAAAGAGAGAGTCAAGGGCTCTTCATGCTCATAAGAGGGTGCTTTTGTTGGGCTTTGTTTTGGAAATAAGAGTGGTGTTTCACCCTCAGAGCACAAACATGACTTGGAATTTCAAGAAATTCATTTAGGAGGAAAGCTTAACAGAGATAATTAAGGCACAGCTTGACTGAGCTTGATAAAAAGGAACCTAATGGTCTACAAATTTCTTAAAGCTGATGTATGCTTCAGCATTTACTCATGCTGAGGAGCATTTACTCATACTTGTCAAGCTCTTGAACTCTGTGTTATTAATCATTGAGGCCAGCCTCCAAGAGAAAGATGTACGGCTGAAATCTGGCACATTTGCAGGTAAATGCTTTCCATAGTGAATGAATGATGCAAAAAAATTACCCAAATGAGAAAGAACTGAGATGAAATGGTGTAATAGGCTATTGCTAGGAGTAATGAGATGGAAGTATGGGAAAATACTGAGCACTTGAGTTTTTTAAATTTAGATTGGACAAAATCCTTATAAAAATAGCTAAAGGGATATTCTTATGCTACTGACCACACAGGATGAATTAAATAACAATATCATAACTGGAATATCTATAGGATATCAGTCTGTTTTCTGCTGTGTGGGGATAGCTTGTGATTCTCAAAGATTTCATTCACCCCAGTGTGATGCATTGCACTGAAGACCAAACCCAGATGTTTGCTGGATGCTGGAGAAGGTCAGGTTCGGGCTGGGAATGAGGCACGGGTTCCTGTGATGGTGATCCCTGTCTACTGAAACCAACTGCCAAAGGGTAGGGGGGATTCCCCAGCACCAGAGAGCTTTACATTGAGACCGGATGACTGGACTTGCCTGGGGAAACTCCTTGCTTTGTGTTGCCACAGTCCAGATAATCCTACCTGCCTTTTGTACCTTGAAACATCTTATGCTCCCTCCATCTGACTCCTTTGGTTCAAACTTTCCTTCTGCTTCGCTATCGACTCAGTGCTGAGCTGTTACAGCTGCGAGAGCAGCGAAGGTCAGAGAGCTGGACAGGCACTCGAGTGATCAAATGAATTTCTTCTGATGGCTCAGGCTTGGCTCCCTGCCCCTCTCCAAATCCAATCCAGCTTATCAATACACTAAATAAATCTAGAAAGGAAAATGAGGCAGATAATAATTGCGACTGTCAAACATCTGTTGTTGCTGGAAGTGGAGAGAGAGTGAACACAAGCCTGTTTCCATCAGATGGTATTTGCTGCCAGTCTTCCAGTAAGCTGGAAATTCAGGATGAATTTCCATGTGTTTATCTGCAACCTGACATTAAGCAATTTGAGTTAATGTTAGAACAGATTGTGTTGCCAGCTTAGCGGATGCAATGCAGGAACTCTCCCAATGCAGAATACAACTAAAATGGTGAAGGAGGAAGATAAATCTGGGATGGAATAAGAGGAAGAAAGTCAGGAAGTGTCAAGTAAGAACTCCACTCAGGGCTCCGATGTAGTATGAAGGACTGCAGGTGGAACATGGACATCATTTGACCTTCAGTGTTGTCTTATTTTAGCTGTGTAGAGGAAAAATTCACAAACTGAAAGTGTGACCCCTAAAAGCAAAGGAAAGCGAGGGAACAGGTAAGACAAGTGGTAGCTAGGTTCTTGAGCTGGAAAGAGCCCAGAATACTAAAAAAAACTCAGAATACTGAGAAAAAATTCTCCATGCTCCTTTCCTTTCTATATTTGAAAAAAACTTAGGAAAAAATAATTGGTAGGGAAGTGTTGTTGTTGTAAAACATGTCTTCAAACACACCATGTTTGGCATCTAAGGATCACCTAGATGCCCTCCCGATTTTCATTCCCTTTGGATTTTTTTCAACCACTTTCCCTCTTTCCTTTTAGTGAGTCTCAAACCAGACAAACTATGGGCTCTGAAGAGACCTGATGCTTGAGACCCCAGCACTGACAGCTCCTGACACCAGGGGAGGACTCTGAAATCCTCAGATGACATAAAGTTCCTGCTGCTTGGTGAGCACAGAAGAGCAATAGGAAGCTCTGGAGCACGTTGATGTTTCTTGGCATGGGACCACTGAAACTCTTCCTCCTAAGAAGGAAACCATCGTAGGAGGACGCTCAGAGCAACCTGCCACCAGTATCCCACCACTCTCATGGAGGGCGGCGGGGGGTGTTTGTGAAGTGACAGATACGAAGTGCACTCAAGCCAACTGAGCTAAAAACTGCTCTGAAGATCCTCCCCTGAAATGTTTTTCCCCTGAAACATGTCTTCTTTGTCAGTTTCTATGATTCTATGAAACCACTCCAGGATCTGACCCTCTACTTCCCTTTCTCACCGGCTGGGCTTCATTTCTCATGAAAGTGGACATGTCTCTCCTGCTGCTTGAAAACCTGATGAGCAAAAAATAAGAAGCAAAATGGCAAAAGAGTGGTAAAGCAGAAATTACTCTAAAATATCTTTATTTTAAAAACATTTTGGTAAAAAAAAATCTCTTTCTTATCCCAGCATCTTTCTTCCTGTAAAATCTAAGCTGAAATAATTCCAGAATTCTCAGTGCTGTTTACTTTGTATTTCATCTGTATATATGAACAGCAATAGCAGGGAATTTTCGCCCTAATTTCTAACCAAGAAGGACATGAAAGCAGTGTTAAGTCACAAAAATCTTGTGCGACTTTGGGGAGATCAATTAATTTACCCCGTGCTTTGTTTCCCCATCTGTCAAAGAGAAGAACGCTCTGCCAAGCCCTGAGAGTCACGTGGAAATAACACCAGTGGCTGCAAGATGCTCAAATCCTGACATACTGAGAGCCACAAAAAGATAGTTCACGTCTTCAACTTCAGAAGATAAAGAAGGGTAAGGACTGGCTAGGTGTAAAGTCTGGGAAAAGAGACAGAAATTAATATCCTGCTTGTTCATATCCTGACTTCCAAACAGTGATAGAAAATGGTTGTTCACAAAAGTTGCAGCACTAATTTTACCATGATTACACGTTCTTTAGAAACCACAGAGATTATCAGCACAAAGTAGGAATGTTGTCTAAAATGAGTAAGTAAAATTACTGTAATAAATCCTCCGTCACCCGATGAAACACTCTGCTAAAGGCTGCAAACACTGAAGTATTTAAAGAAAACACTATTTTGCAATAAATTGTTGCCTTGACTGCGTGTGAATCTCATTGGGAAATCTGTCATCTTGTTTCTGACATTTGTTCTGTGGAGGCAAGAAAAAAAAATATGTTAAAAACTGCACAAAGATAAACAGTGGTGAAATTACCCACACAGGATTCTTCACTAAAATGCTGTCATAAGAAGAGAATAAGGGTCGAGCAGAAGACAATCTTCTTATGTAAGTTATGAATCTCCATGGTCTTGTATAGGATGCTACAGCCACAAATTAAACGTATTTGACAAGAAGTCCAACTTGCCAAGAGCAGGTATTTTTCTATTAAAAGGAAAAGCTACTTTGCTTCTCAAGTGTAGCAGCCCGGAGGAAGTTTAACTAGTATGAAGCCAAAGAAGAGAAACAGTAAAATAAAGCTGATAAACCTTAAAAAAGGTCATGGGCAAGATACGCCCTTCTCTAGAGGCTCACATCCATCACAAACTCAATTTAACGCTTGTTTGAGGCTCTGCCTTGAGCACTAAAGCGGTGCTGCCCATCGTGTCACTGGATGAAATATCTGCTATATCACAGAGCAGTATATCTGCATCCAGACGGGGCTCAGCTCCACTCGGACCTCAGCAAGGACACAGTGCCTGCTGGGAAGAGGATCAGTGGTGGAGGGAGAAGCCCAATTATTAAACCTTTTATTGATGAGGACCTGATGGAGACAACATCTCACCTTCCAGTGTCTGCCCTGGAGTGGGATCATCCCCAGGGGAGCTGGTCACCCCGCGGGCTATCCTGGTTCCTCCAGGAGCAGGAGCTGGTGGGATGCATCCTGACCGCTGCCTGCCCAAGGGCAGCACTGAATAACCCAGGTGAGCAAAAGCTCTTGATGCCACCAGCTCCAACTGGCTCACCTTCAAAGGGCTCCTTTGTGGGTGACTACATAAGTTAGCAGGAATTACATATGGCTTCAATTTTAACCATGTTACTGAGACACCACAGAGAGCAAATACAGATAAAAAAAGCCATGTAATTACCCAGGAAAGAGCCAGGATGAGTCGCAGTCTCACAGCTGCGTGTTCGTTCATTGTCAGGGACATAATAAGTGTTACATCCAGGCTGGGACGGAGGCTGAGGGATGTCTCTGCCTGAACTTCTTTATTACTGCAGCCTGGATAATTTGGCTTAAGGTCATGGCTCTTTGTGTTTTCATTAAGATTCTCCTCAGTGCGAATGACTTTAATAATCATATTTGGTGTGTATATGGATTTTCCAATATACAGAAATCAACACCTTGCAAGGCTTGTACAGCAAAGGAAAGCAGGTCAAGAAGCACCTGTGGACTGTCTTGGAAAGAAGAGATGATACGTTGTTCATTGTCAATGAATTTGTCATCATCAAATCCCAGTTCCAGCTCTTCACTTCCATCAGCTTTGTTCCCAGCTCCCAGCCTATCCAGCTGGACCCTGGGAGTTTAAGTGACAAGCTCTGAGTTGTTTCGTTTTTGGTAGAGGATAAATGCCGTAGTTATGTCCTTCTACTTTTGACAAGACCAGGCATCTCAGCCGAAGGTCACTAACTGAACGGTTTTCAGTAATCACTTCCAACCTTGGTTATTCAGCGGAGTGATTACTGAACCCTGCCAGGGCGTGCTTCACACCAGGCACAATCCTGGCTGAAGAGCTGCGTTACACCTCCCTGTTGCTTTGCAGGAGAAATGACGACCAGCCAGTTGAAGATCAGTCCTTCACCTACCATCAAACTTTTCAATGTGTATATTTTCTAGTTTCCATTTCTGAGTTTGGTTTTTTTTCTTTCCCCCGGTTGGTTTTCCGAATGCTGGAACCCACCTGCAGAGGCAGGCTGTCAACATGGGGCGACAGAAAATGTGTTTGCAGGCTGCTGAAGCAGAAATCGGAAATATTTTGAAAAGCAGGATTAAGCCCTGCTCTCTTGTACATTAATAGCAGCAGTAACCTCAGCTAATGCACTGTCGTGCGGTTTTAGAAGTGGGAGTTCTGGATACTTTAGGGGGTACATTGTTCCAAAGAAATTTCACTTAAAGTTGACCAGCCTGAGTCATGGTTTGAAACGTGGCATTAGAAACACAAATATACCCGTCTCTACCAAGTCTTATCTCTCTGATGAGAGCATCTTTGATTCCCTGAAGCAGAAAATAAAAATGTGAAACTCAGGCTGCAGGAATGAAGTTTTGTTTCAAGGATCAAGACAAAACCTCACCAAAAATCGATACGAGTTTCCAGTCAAAGGAAAGAAGTAAATAAAAAGTAAATAAATGTTTTCTAAATGTTGGTCTCAAAAATCCTAGCCTCATAAAAACTACAAACATTAAAGCGAAGCTTGCTGGTCACTGTAATAATTTTTTTTTCAGTAAACAGCTGGCTGTTGTCACGCAGTGCGAGGGAAGGTATCAGTGCTGCTTTTTCAGTGCTGTTATCAACTCACAGTCGAGGCTCCGCAGAACACAGCGTGCCAGCAAAATGGGCATAATACTCCCCGGGGACAGAAATTAAATAAGTATTGATAGAGCATTTCAAAAGAGTGAACTGAAATATTTTAAGTACGAGGCATTATAGCTGATAAAAAAAACCTGTGTAATGTTTGTTCTTCGTACAGCAAGACATGTAAAGTGCCAGGAAGAATCCAAGAAGATGCATTCTACCCATTAACCAACCACTTACTCGCAATAGCGAGCCTGCTAATGAGACAGGCTCACTTCAGCACCAAAGCGAATTTGTTGAATTTAATAACGAGGCTATTATGTTCCACAAATTGGCACATGCGCATAGAGATTGTTTTTAATATTTCTTTTTTTTTGCGTCTGCTTCTCATTAAAAGCAAAGCAATAAATGGAAGTGAATTTGTCTGCAGACTCAATTTCCTAACAAGACCAAAGGCTGCAAGTTATTTCCATTAGAAGATGGCTAAAGTGCTCGCAGAGGCCATGGAAAAGGATGCATGCAGAAAACACAACCTCAGTCACATCCTCCTGCAGATATTATAGGCGTGGGAAGGGCTGTGTCCAGCTTGTCTGAGAAAGAGAGACAAATACAACGGACATAGGCAGTCCTCCACCCCAGATACACAAGGACTACTCAAAATTGAGGTTCAAACTTGACATTGGGAAGCATTTCTTTACAGGGAGGGTGGGCAAACACTAGAAAAGGGTCCCTAGAGAGGTGGTCGATGCCCCAAGCCTGTCTGTGTTTTAGAGGCATTTGGACAATGCCCTTAATAACGTGCTTTGACTTTGGTCAGCCCTGAAGTGGTCAGGCAGTGGGACTAGATGATCGTTGTAGGGCCCTTCCACCTGAAAATTCTATTCTATTCTATTCTATTCTATTCTATTCTTCTATTCTATTCTTCTCTTCTCTTCTCTTCTCTTCTCTTCTCTTCTCTTCTCTTCTTCTTCTAAAATGCTGCTTTAGGACAGGAATAAGTTTTAAATGGGTGTCTACATGGTCCTTATGCTTTATGTCCCCTCTTTGTGACCCTGCAGGTGGGCAGAAGTACCTGCAAGTTTTTTTCTCACACTATTAACACCCCAGAGCTGACGTGGTTACGGCTGTAGGTTACATTCCTTCACCCCATCTCTCCTGGGAAGGATTGAACTTTGAAGCAAAGATGAGAGACAACTTGAAAATGCCAGGTGATCCTCACAGGCACTATTTATTTGTCCCTAAGGCAGGAGACCAGTTCTGCCAGCACACAGCCACCCCTTTATTGACACGCTGGACAAAGCAGAGAGTGCTCAGCATTGACAAATCGGGTTTGCTTTCCTCACTTGTTGCCCATGAGATGACACACATTAAGATCATCTTGTGCTGGGAGCACATCACTGCAGATTTGAGTTAGTCGAATATCTTTGATGCAGCCCTAGCACAGAGGCTGCAGGATTCTTTGCAGGTTTTTGTAATACCTCCAACTTCTTTTACTTCCCAACTTATTTTAATTCTTTTGCAAAAACTTTTATTATTGTGTCTATTTGGTAGCGCCAACAGGTTAAGTACCCAAAAACCCACTTGACTTGGGTTTTGTTCTAAACAGCTTATAGCCCGGTTGCCCTGAGAGTGATTCCCTAGACAAGAGACCACACTGTTGGGATGGTTGAGGCATGGGTTTGTCTGTCACGGGTAATACAGGGGTTGTGAAAACCTTCCTGGCCTGCACTGAAACAAGAACAAAAAAATCCAAATCTTGCAAGTCTTTCTGACCCAACAATTTCTAAAAAACAGTTTGGATCACCAGAAATATTATAATTCAGCTTTGAGTTTTTCTCAGATAACATGAAGGAAACACTTGTTTATGGTCATATCGGGTGCCAGGGAATGTTATTGCTTCTACACCCCGTGACTTCTCACTGGAGAGCTCTTGTAAGTCAAAAATCCTTCTCCGACCCTTCTCCCTGGAGAGAGCAGCAAGGTCTGGATTTGAATCCTAAGACAGTGCATTGTTTTACCAAATACTTGATTTTACCAAGTTGCTGCTAATATCCCTTCCAATCCTGCAACAAGTCCCCAAGCTTGTAAATATTTGTCATTAGAGCTCAGGAACTTTCTATTTAATAAAGCTTCTCTCCTTATTTAATAAAGACTGTTCTATTAACTGATTTGCATGTGTTTACATGTGCATAATGAGGAACCTGGCAGAAAACAAAAAAAAAAAGTTTGCAGGCTCACATTAATAATGACAAAATGAATAATGACTCATTAAGTAACTCACCTCGTCGCTTTGCTTCCCAGTCACAACCCCACAACAAAAAGTCACCCGTGGAGATCACAAGAGACCTGTTGACTTCACCAGCTCCAGTCCTCAGCCCGCAGAACGCGCTGCTGAAAGTGCCAGCACGAGTGCAATCTCCAGCTCAGTTTGTGAGCACCTCAGCAGCATCGACGTGTTTAGGGGAGGAGGACATTCATGTAGGACATGCCTCTTGCACAGCTAAACTCTGAAGAATTATGGTGAACTTTCCTTGGAAGACAGCTGGAAAGGGGTTACATGCTTCCTACTAATTAATAACGATGGTCTCCCCATTGCACCAGTAGAAGTTAAGAAAATTTCATTGAAAACCAGCCTTTTCCTGGCAGATCTGGACTCCCTGTGAGTTGTGTGTGGTCCTATCACTTTTTTAGGCTGGCCAGGGAATGCAGAGTAACAGAAACCTTTACAGAAGTGCTGCCGAAGGACCAGGTGCATAATGCAGAAAATCATAACCATTCAAAGAAATATCTTCATCTGAGCTACAGGTTTGCAAATCACCTGGTTTTCACGATACAGCATCTCACATTTCCCCTAACAGATGTAAGCACAAGGTTAACAGAAGAAAGTCACGTTCTGAAGAAAATATGCTGCTTGGACATAATCTCATTGAAAACAAAGCACCTTAATTAAATGAAAATGCATGCCATTATGTTTTATTATAGCCTATAAAAAAAAATCTATGTAACCAATTCCAAACACAATACAGAGAAGTACATTGCTTTAACACAGGAAAAAATGTGCACGTACAAATGTCTTCCTACAAATATTCTGCAGTTAACCATTGGTCACCTCAAATGTTTTTCCTGTTTTGTCCCTTTGATGAAAGCCAGCAATTCTTTGGAAAGGATTTGCTTTGCAGCTGGAAAGCTGCCATTGTCCTCTTCATTTCAATATGAGGGCAAAATTCTCTTCAAATATCACTTGAGGCTGTCTGAGAGACTCTTACAGGATGCCAGTTAAAGGCTATAGAGAAAAGCAGGATGTGGGCAAAATTATTTTAATAAATTATTCATCTTTAAAAACTGTGATCCTCGAGAAGCTTATAGTGTCAGAGCCCCAGGATGATTCCTGTCTGCCCAGTACCATTTGTGCTGCTGGAGAGTGACCCATTGAGGGCAGGAGAAGGAGGAGGGACAGGGATGGTGGGGAATGATGGCACACAACACCAAGATGTTTCTCCAGCCCAGCGCTGGAAGGTCACAGAACCCTTCAGCACCAATGAACTGAGCAAAAGGAGTTCGAATACCTGCCATTGAGGCACGTCCCAACAGCAGGGAGGGCTCACTGATCTCAGAGGTTGGTTAAAAAAAAAAAAAATCCCATCCAATGAAGTCTTCCTGATGAAAAATGAGCTTCTCATTGAAAAAACTACATTGTGAGAAAAATAGGCTGAAAACCACAAGATGCTGCTGGTACAAACCAAGCAGGGTATGTGAAATTTTGCCACTTAAAGATTAAGACCAGTGATTTTCATTCAGTGCTGGGAAAACAGTACTCCAATGTCTGTGGAGAGTAGTAGATGGGTTTATTCAGTGGGGAGTAGGCTCTATGTAAAGATACACATTTCTACAGGAAGGACTTGGCAAAAATCAAGGTTTTAACAACAGTTTATCTTCCAGATCTAGGGCTGAAGGAGCAATGAATTTGCCCCGTGGCTATCGAGAAGGGCTGATTTGAAAGTCATGGAAAGAAAAGCAGTTTTCTTCCCCAACCAAGCTGCAAATAGCCAAGCAACGTTTACTCAATGGAGTGGTGAGCAAACCTCGCCCCTTGGCCTCTGCTTTCTCCTGCAAAAGGGCTTCCAAGAGGCTCAGCGGGCTGTCGGTGCATCACCACGGTGGGGAGCATCCCGGGGCTGCTCGGTAATGACCAACTGGGATGATCTTCGCGCATCTCTGCCGCAGGCGATTCAACAATTTGTCAACAGATGGGCCTGTAATTACAGCCCATTTGAGAGATTTTTAATGCACTGATTTGAAAGGCATTGATTTTTCTTCCTTGTAAGGAGAATAACAAAGAGAAACGAAAACACCTCAACCTCGCTGTGATTCCTGCTGCCTGGCTTTTCACAGCGTATTCTGCGGGCAAAGTGAAAACATTCGGCTTCAGCCAGCCAAACTGTGAGTGTAATTGAACAGAGGGACTGTCTTCCAGTCAGAAGCTGAGCTGAGGCTTGTTTTCTGTGAGCTTCAAAAATGCTTGAGATGAATGCAAGCCAACTATATAAAAAAAAAGAAAGAAAACAATTTTTTTTTAAAAAAAAGTCCCTGCTGCTTGTGGAGTTCCCAGGAGAAGCAAAGATTGGAAACCCAACCCCATGGCCATGGCCAGGGCTTGTGCATGGAGGGGTGATAGACACCTGTAGCCAGTGTAGTCTGAAGCTTTGAACAGTGAACAGGAGAAAATGGATCCATTTATTTCTATGGTAACATGAATAACTCAGGACTGCACTATAGCCCAAATCTCATCTGGATTTGAAAACTCCAAGTGATGAGCAACCACTCTCATGCAGCAAGCTCGATAATTTTCCTTCAAGATAATATACTAGAGCTCCTACCCCATACATTTCTTTTTTTCTCAAAACTGTTTGTGTCAAAAAAAAAAAAGTTTAAAATCCAGAGAGGAAAACAGACAGTAAGCTTCAGGCAGAGGCTGGAACTGAGTCTCAGGAGCCACAGCTTCACTCACCACGACTCCCAGTGTGGTAGCTTGCTGGGATGGGTACCTTCACAACACAGCCATCCTCCACTTTGGGGAGTCTTTTAGGGATAAGGAATGGATGTGTCTCACAGACCCAATGGGCTGTTTAGCCAAAAACATACTTTCCTCTTTGCCAGTGCCTCTGACTCCCATTTTAAAAAAGAAAGATACTCCTTCACCACTTGTGAACATTTTGAAGCACCAAGGAGTCTACTTCCAGCCTGGCAAAGTTATGCAGACATGCCTGCTTTCCCATACTGATTTAATAGAGTTTGACCTTAGTCCTCTCGCAGTTATAAAAAAGTCTGGGTCTAATCCTTGGCATTCATCAATTTTTAGAGCAATGTCTCCAGAAACAAACCAAGAGCAAACCATGCATCTCCTGCTCCTGCTCAGTTTCGCTGTTCCTCTGAGTTTGAAAGGCGTCTCTATCATAGTACTTCAGTCCTTCTAATCAGAGACAAACCAGCCCCAGGGTCTCAGTTTCATGCCTCCATGTAGTTCAAGCCAGACCCAAGTCTATCACTGAGCCGGTTTAGACACTGATAATTCCTCCCTCGCCAGCAATCAATCTCCATTCCTTCCAGGTTCAACAAGAGAGGCTGCTGACCCAAGTTCCCCAGGAGTTCTTCCTTCTAAAAATATTGATCACAACTCATCCTTCCTGCTGCAGCTGAATTTTGACAAGGCGGTTGCAAAAGCCCGGGAGGAGCTTCCCATGCAACCCGTCTGTACAGGTCCCTCGGAGCTACGCCTCCCCCCTGTCACACACGGGCACCATTTGAAAAGGGATCACTGCTGTGACATTTGCCAGCAGGTTCATCATCACTCAACATTCCTGAAGGAAAGGCGCTGTCAGGGGATCATGTCATGACACTGATTTTCTGTATGCGACAAGGAATGGCAAAATAAATAGACTCGTATCCAAGTCATGGCTGTTTGAGCGCTGTTCTTACACGAAGAGTAGAACAAAACAAAATAATGTAGTTTGAGGCTTTTAGCTCAGTATTAGATCTCTCCCCTCTCTACAACCCCAAGACAAAGATGTTAAAGACACACAGATTATACAGCTAGGAAATATTACATGCAGCGAAAAGGACAGATCCAGTAGATTAAAAAAAAATAAAAAGCTCCTGTCACATCACAGTTGTGTGCTTGTCCTCCACACATCATCTGCCTCACGCATTGACCCTCTCTGCAACAAATCTGGGCCATCCCCCTTCCCACGCAGCGCTGCAGGTCTGCGTGCCCAGCCCGTACTGCCGGGTACCTGCGCCCACGCTCGGGCGCCAGGAGTCCTTTTTCCTCCCATGTTTATTCTACGGTTGATGTAACCGATCTGTGGTCTCTGACCAGGGACATTAGCTACTAAAAGCCTGATAACAGGTAATGTTCTCAGATGGCTTTTGTGTTCAATTCATTCAGCCCTGAAATGGAGCGTCACCGTTGACTTGAGGGGGGGGAAAAGTCTTCAATAAGCCTTGTGAGCTTTGGAAAATCCTGCCTCTATCGTAGCACAGGGCCTGGTAAGAATACTTTTGGGAAGGTGTTTACTTAGAAGAAGAGCGCTGTTTTCTTCAGGGAAACTTAGGGACCACAGTGTTTTCTCAGCAACTTTTTTTTTTATATCACAAACGATAATAAAACGCTAATAAAATATATGAGGGAAATTCATTAAATTAACCCTATTTTGATTCAAGCTGATATTCACAGCGAGGCTATTGTATCACATTTTGCTTGGCATGTTTTCAAAGAAGGTAATCAAAATCTCCTCTTCTTTTCTGTTTATCATCCCAACTCTATTTTTATCAGATGACTCTCCCCATTGTCATGGCAAGAGCAGACCGGAGTCTTAGTTCAATTTAGCAATACATGACCATAAATACATCAGCAGATTGAATTAGAAAGCGACATGCCAAAAGCAGCTTTCTTCTTCACT
>NW_010115865.1:0-1044 GCF_000699245.1 Pterocles gutturalis | reverse complement strand
AGCACATCCCAAAAACAGCTTTCTTTTTTTCTTTTTTTTTTTTTTTTTTTTTGCATTCACACATCTGACTCAATCACAGATCTCTAATTGAAAAGCCTCAGCAGTGGATTAAGATCATATACATTATTACGAAGGACGACGCCCTGTGCATGCTGATGAAAACAGGAGCACCTGGCAGGGGCTGGGAGCCCTGCGCCCCGACAACTGCACAGCCACCGCTCTGGTGACCGCCCGGCATCCACCGGGGCGAGTGAAGGGGTTTAGGTGACACTGGTATGGGTGCTTAGGTGACACTGGTATGGGTGCTTATATATGTGATAGCAGAGGGAGGGTGAAGCGGGAAGGAGGGAGAGCTACATACGACTTTTATTCACTTGTTGCATTCAAAGGGCAAAATATTTCAGCCCCTTCCTGCCCAGGTGAAGTCAATGGGAGTTTAGGAGAGAGTCAAATACCAAGTTTAGCCTGACAGCCTGGATATTAAGCCCTCCATCCTTCCACTAGCTGGTAATTTTAGGGTCTGATTCATAACCAGCTGGAGTAAAACGTCCCCACCTGGGATTCCAGCTCCAGTTCCCCATGGAGAGGCAGGATGCCGAGTGTGACACTGTCACTCAGTCCTCCCTCCTAGGGACAGGAGCATCAAATAACCGTGCAGAAGATGACAATCCCTCCTCATCACCCCTGGAGGACCCTGCCTGCTCAGGTGCTGCGCTTTCGGAGGAGCATCAACGAGTCCCTGCGCTGGGGAGGGGGCTCGCTCCGAACAGCCCGCAGGAGCCTTTAAAAGGACTTCACGGGGCTGGAGGGGAGCTAGAGCCGGGGAGGAAATGCAGCTCTCCTGTGATATCCCTTCTCTTCTCCGCCGGCGGGGCCCCCCACCCCCCCCCGGGACCCGCCGCACCCCTCGCAAAGCACAATCCCCCCAACCCCACGCGTGGCCGGGGGCTGCTGCCTCCCCGGGGGGGCAGAGCGGCGGGACCGACCCAGGTAAGGGCTTCCCTCGGCTTGGGGAGGGGGGGCACAGCTATGGGGAGAGGTTGA
>NW_010115864.1:0-2674 GCF_000699245.1 Pterocles gutturalis | reverse complement strand
CCTCATAAAAGGTTATCAGGTTGGTCAAGTATGACATCCCCTTGGTGAAGCCATGTTGACTGGCTCTAATGACCCTCTTATCCCTGACATGCCTAGAGACAGCACCAAGAATAAGTTGTTCCATCACCTTTCCAGGGATGGAGGTGAGGCTGACTGGTCTATAGTTACCTGCATCCCCCTTCTTGCCCTTTTTGAGACTGGAGTGATATTCGCTTTCCTCCAGTCCTCAGGCAGCAAGTCACCAAATCACATCCAGTATGTACAAATAAGTACAGAATTTTGAACCCATTGTTGTGTAAAGAATAAACCTTTGATGGAACTGAGTTTGGCCTGTGTGAATCAAACAAATTTACTCAACAGACAGAGTTTGTAACTGCTAAGGAGGTATTGCTTTATTTGCAGAGCTGGGCAGCACTGGGGATCCACCTTAAGGATCCACCTTAAGGATCCACCTTAAGTGATCCAACAAAGGTGCAAAACTGCAGAGAATATACGTTACAAGTATATAAATATTCAGTAAATTGCCTGGGATTATTTACATAAACATAAGATTTCCTGTAACTCATTAATATATATGCAAATATCCTTTTGCATGTGCACAGAGGTTCCCCCTGGTGGATTTACATGGTCTTTGGGATGAGGTAAGAACTCTTCCTCTCTTGTCCGCTAGTTGACCTTTCTTCTGGTTTTGCACAGTGGAGTCTCTTTTTCTCAGTTAATTTTCTTGTCTTTATACTCTTACAAGGTTGGCTAATTTCTTGAATAGTGCTTGCAGATGTCCTTCCTTGACTGATTGTTCTGTTCCTGAACTGTTATAGCTAGGTGAAACATTTACCTCTCTAAGACACCTTATGACTTTCCATCTATCGGCTAGCTACACATTTCAGAGTTAACTTAATATCTTACAATAATTCTGCAGCTTGGTTTCTGTGAAAATAATTATTCACTCATAGATTCATAGTCAAAGTGAGGACTTCAAAGTTACTAACTAGAGATATTAATTTAAATCTAGGAAAGGAAAATAGAAAAAAAATTGTAGATTTCTAAGTGGACAAAAACAGTGTTAACTTCCTCTGTTACTGTCTTAACTGCAACATTTGAAAGCCAAGGTACCCTGCTTTCAAACACCTCTGTTTCTAATTAGCCAATCACAGGGAAGAACAAATATTGCAAATGGATAGAACTCAGTAACTGCTTCTAACTGATTAAGGTGTTTGCCAAAAAAAAAAAAAAAAAAAAAAAAAAAGGTCAAAGTAAATGAAACTATTTATTAAGTAAAGTGCACAAGAAATTAAGGATTTTTACATATTTGTCACTTATTTATTGCTACAACCCATCATTAAAGACAGATTGTGAATTCCTGGTCTTCTTTCTCTCCTCTTGACACACACAGAGGAAGAAAAAGAACACAGGGAAAGAAAGAAAATTATATTTTTAGAAAAAGTAATTCCAAAATGCACCTTCTTTTGAATAAATTATACTAGTGAGAGAGGGAACTTTCGAGGAGGCACATGTGTGAGTGAAAAAATGAACTAAATGATTTTGTGGAAAATATTTTCAAAGTTCTATATTAATCATGGAATGAATAAGAATGGTTTGGGTTGGAAGGGACCTTAAATATCTAGTTCCAACCCACCTGCCATGCACAAGGACAGCTTCCACTAGACCAGGTTGCTCAAAGCCTCATCCAACCTGGCCCTGAACACCTCCAGGGATGGGGCGTCCACAGCTTTTTCTGTGCATCCTGTTCCAGTGCCTCACCAACTTCAGAATAAAAAATTTCTTCCTAATATCTAATCTACATCTATCCTCTTTCAGCTTAAAGCCATTGCCCCTTGTCCTATCACTACACTCCTAGATAAAGAGTCCCTCCCCATCTCTCCTTTAGGCCCCCTTTATCTATTGGAAGGCTGCAATAAGGTATTCCTGGAGCCTTCTTTTCTCCAGGCTGAACAACCCCAACTCTTTCAGCCTGTCCTCGTAGGAGAGGTACTCCAGCCCTCTGATTAACTTCATGGCTCTCCTCTGGACCCGCTCCGACAGGTCCATGTCTTTTTTGTGTTGGGGGCCCCACATCTGAACACAGTACTCGAGGTGGGGTCTCACGAGAGCAGAGTAGAAGGGAAGAATCACCTCCCTCCATGTCTTGGCCGTGCTTCTTTTTATGCAGCCTATGATGTGATTGGCTTTCTGGGCTGCAAGCACACATTGCAGTCTCATGTTGACTTTTTCATCTACCAATACATGCAAGTCCTTCTCCTCAGGGCTGCTCTTAATCCACTCATCGGCCAGCCGGTAACCCTGTTTGGGACTGCCCCAATCCAGGTGCAGGACCTTGCACCTGGTCTTGCTGAACTTTACATGGTCCCACCTCTCAAGACTTTCAAGGTCCCTCTGGTTGGCATCCCTTTCCTCTAGAGGATCAACCACAACACTAAGCTTGGTATCGTTCACAAACTTGCTGAGGGTGTGCTCAATCCCACTGCCCATGTCTCCGAAAAGACGTTAAGCAACACTGGTCCCAATGCAGACGCCTGAGGAACACCACTTGTCACTGTTCTCTACCTGGACATTGAGCCATTGAGCACAACTCTTTCAGTGTAGCCATCCAGCCCATTCCCTGTCCACGGAATGATCCACCCATTAAGTCCATGTTTCTCCAATTTAGAGACAA
>NW_010115863.1:1413-1966 GCF_000699245.1 Pterocles gutturalis | reverse complement strand
TTGGAGGCTGGGGGTGGAAGCGCCCGTCCTGGGTCCTTTTGTCACCACAGGGTGACGGGAATGTGGCAAGCCATCCCTGGCTCTGAGGTCACCAACCCTGGAGGTGACATCATGGGAGGTGGGGGGAAGGACCTGTCCCTATCCCAAAAGGGCCATGGCACCTTCCACTGCGTTTTGGTGGCACCATGTGCCCTGCGCCAGTGTCACCCCCCTGCCTGCATCGCCCGTCCTCATCCTCTTCCTCCCTCTCTTTGGGGACACACCAGGAACTAGGCTGAGACTGGTCCAAACTCATTGCACCAGTGGGGTTGACAATGTCACCCAAACCCGAGCTGGGTGCTGGTGCTTGGGGTGGGTGTGGGTGTCCCTTGTCACCGGCCGCTCCTGTCACCATGTTTTGGGGAGTGATGCGGAGGCACACGGGAGCAGGAGGGCTGGCACTGACCCGGTGCTCCCTGCCCGCTCCCTGCCCCACGGCTTCACCAAACCAGTCGGTCCGGTGGGACAGAGAGAGGGAGGGGGCGGGGGGGGCAGCCAGGGCCGGGGGGGGGGA
>NW_010115863.1:939-1396 GCF_000699245.1 Pterocles gutturalis | reverse complement strand
CACCTCCCCGGTCCAGCTCTGGGATGCACCCGAGGAAGCTGCTTTCGGGGTTGGGGGGTGACGGGAGTGATGTCCTTGAGTGGGTGTGGGGCAGGAGGTTTTGGGGGGTGCTCGAGGGTGATACCCCCACGTGGGTCTGGGTCAGGCAGTTTTGGGGGTGCCCAAGGGCAATGCCTCGGTGTGGGTTTGGGGCAGGAGGCTTTTGGGGGTGTCCCATGTGGGGCTAGGGCAGGAGGTTTTGGGGGCTGCAGAGGGCAATGCCCCATGTGGGTTTGGCACAGGATTTCTTGGGGGGTGCCCCAGGGGGGGTACCCTGCTGTGGTGGGTCTGGTGCAGGAGTTTTTTCCCCCCCCCCCATCGCCCCGTCCTGGCCGGCAGCGCGGTTCCCTGCCCACTGCCCGCATCCCGCCCCATCACTCACCGTACATCTTGCCCTCATCCGAGAGGATGATTTTCC
>NW_010115863.1:489-824 GCF_000699245.1 Pterocles gutturalis | reverse complement strand
CCCCCCCCCGGGCCTGCCGCTGGTGTTCCAGCTGTTGGACGCTATGGTGCTGGCTGCTCTGGGCTCCGCCCCCGAGCCCCTACGGACACGCGACAACCTGCGGGGACACAGGGGACACCCCGTTAGAGCCTCGCTGGGAAGGAAATATGGGAAAGAAATATGGGGTGAAGTGACAGCATGGTCCCAGGTCTGTCCCCAGTGCTGGCCCTGTCTCCACTCGCACCCAGCATCCCAGCGTAGGGCAACAGAGACGCAAACAGACTTTCCTTGGGGGGCAGAGCTGCGATTTCCAGGTGTGCCCCCAAATCCAAGACACCACTCAAGATCCCCTCCAA
>NW_010115863.1:0-395 GCF_000699245.1 Pterocles gutturalis | reverse complement strand
CACCACCACCCACTGCGGGCCGGGTGACGCAGCCCTGAAACTGCCCCCAGCCCCAAAAACCCCCGAAAAGCCGCCGGCTCCCCGACGTCTGGCAAAGGCAGCGCCAGGATGCAAAGGGAGATGCTGGGCGGCTCCAAACCAGACCCCGTTAATGGGAACCAGGTGGCCAGAGCCCCTGGCACTGGGAGAAGCCCCCCACCCCAAGGATGCTCGGTTGGGTGCTTTGGGCGCTCCCTGGCCAGGGGACGATGCTGGGGAGCCTTCAGCCCTCCTCCTCCTCCTCTCCTCGCCCGGCTCCCAACGCGGTGTTTTGCAAGAACATGTTTGGCGGCAGCTGGCGGCGGTGGGAGCGGAGAGGTGTCTCCTGCGCAGCACGCTTCCCGGACGGGCTGGGA
>NW_010115862.1:374-684 GCF_000699245.1 Pterocles gutturalis | reverse complement strand
AAAAAAGGTTAGAAAAAATTTAGATTTATTTAAAGGGAAAAAGAAGGTTGGGAAAAAACTTAGATTTATTTAAAGGCAAAAAGAAGGTTAGAAAAAAATTTAAATTAATTTAAGCAAAAAAAGAAGGTTGGAAAAAATTTAAATTTACTTAAAGGAAAAAAGAAGATTAGAAAGAAATTTAAATTGATTTAAAGGAAAAAAAGAAGGTGGGAAAAAAATATAAATTTAAAGGAAAAAAGAAGGTTGGAAAAAAATTTAATTTATTTAAAGGAAAAAAGAAGGTTAGAAAAAAAATCTTCGGACAATCCGG
>NW_010115862.1:0-274 GCF_000699245.1 Pterocles gutturalis | reverse complement strand
GGAAACGGCGCCGCGGGAAGGGAAAGTTGGGTTTGCGGGACGGAGGAAAAGGAACTTACTGTGCTCCTCCAGGCATTTGCCTTGAAAGAGAAAAACAAAAAAAAAAAGAGAAAAAAAAGAAATTAAAATATATATGGAGATTAAAATTTTAAAAATCAAAATGGAAAAAATTAGAGAAATAAAACCAGAAAAAATGAAATTTAAAATATATATGGAAATTAAAATTTTAAAAATGAAAAATATAAAAATATTAAAATTGAAAAATAAAATTAAA
>NW_010115861.1:12264-12511 GCF_000699245.1 Pterocles gutturalis | reverse complement strand
CGGGTGACACCCCTCTGCCCTCATGCTGGGATCTCGGAGGCTGCCAACAGCAGCAGAGCCTGGTCCTTGGGCCGTCTGCTCTGCTGGAGGAGGAAGCCCGTTCACCTCCAAATTTACTGTGTGTTTGTTATCTTCACTTGGAAATATTACCTGCTATCACACAGAAAAACCCCAAAATCTCTTGACTTGAGCCTTTGCCACCCGTGTGTCTGGTTACTTACCGAAAAGTCTTTCACATCAGCACGTT
>NW_010115861.1:0-12233 GCF_000699245.1 Pterocles gutturalis | reverse complement strand
CAGCAGGGGAGCCTGTGAAACTCACTGCCTCAGGCTGTGATGGTATCTCCATCCACGTTCAGGTTTTCCGCATTTATTTTACCTCTCTTCTTTATTTTAATCCCAATAAACTATTTCTTCAGCGTTTTTGCAGCTTGCCTTCGCATATAGACCACCGCTGTAAAACAGTGTGTTTGAAAGCTACAGAAATGTTTAGGACAGGAATCTCCTAAGGAGACTGACACAAAAAGCAGTGCCAGCGCTCGGCATCAAGAGGCACTGGAAAGGAGAGCAGTTTGGGATTACAGTTAGCTCTGGATTCACAGTATCAGAACAATTAGCAACATTATAAAATGTCAGCAGAGAAGGCAGACAGGTATAAAGGAAAGGGAAAAGGAAGAAAGGAAGATAAGGAGAAACAAAAAAAATAATTTGGGAATAATATATAGACGTGTTATAAAGTACTGCTCTTCATCTTTGAGCCTATTCATGCGTGCGCATGGGTGCATGCATGTGCGTGTTACTCAGCACGTGAACATAGCAGCTGCTGCTGGAGAACAAATAAGAAAAGGAAACGTGGAAAGAGACAGTGAATAGAAAAGGAAAGTGGTCTAGAATAAGGAAGCCTGTTATTTTTCACCTGCCTTTGAAGACGGATGGACTTGCATAGCTTCCACATGGAAGACCTGATTATTTTGAAAATGAATGCAAAGGTTCGCTCCTGGGTAGAGCTGTTTCACAGCAGTAAAACAGTTGGCTCTTTAAAATGTTTTGAACAGTAACACTGAAAAACTCTTAATGGTAGCAACACGAAAAAGCCAACATTAATGAATTCAGTCCTTGCTGGTAAAATACTGCCATGCTTTTGATGTAAAAATTTCAAACTGATTTTGTTTGTTTGCTAGGAGTTCAACTCCCTTTTTTCACTTTCTTTTAATCGAATGGGATTTTGGTTCTGCCTGTCATTTTGAAGCAAACCAGAGAAGAGGGAAAGGCCCCTGTGAGAAATGAATTTAACAACCAAATGCTGTCCCTGAGAAACCAGAGTGGTTCCTCTGTGCTGGAGGCGGGGGTGCCAGCACAGAATGGGGGGGCTGTATGCTGCTCACAGGCTCACTGTAGCCCAGGTCCCATGTGGGCTTCAAAGGCCATTGGCAACATTTTTTTTAAATGTTCTGAAATGTTAGAGATTTGAAAGTCTGTCCACAAGCACTGTGAGGAGCTCTGGGTGGTGAAGGTTTTAGCTGTCCCTTACTTCATTTAGGTGCCTATGAAAAAGCTAACATCTGGTGAGACCGCATCTGGAATATTGTGTCCAGTTCTGGGCCCCTCAGTTCAAGAGGGACAGAGAACTGCTGGAGAGAGTCCAGCGCAGAGCCACAAAGATGATGAAGGGAATGGAGCATCTCCCTTATGAGGAAAGGCTGAGGGAGCTGGGTCTCTTTAGCCTGGAAAAGAGGAGACTGAGGGGTGACCTAATTAATGTTTATAAATACGTGAAGGGTGAGTGTCAGGAGGATGGAGCCAGGCTCTTCTCTGTGACATCTAGTGATAGGACAAGGGGCAATGGGGTCAAGCTGGAACATAGGAGGTTCCACTTGAATATGAGAAAAAACTTCTTCACGGTGAGGGTGACAGAGCACTGGAACAGGCTGCCCAGAGAGGTTGTGGAGTCTCCTTCTCTGGAGACATTCAAAGCCCGCCTGGATGCGTTCTTGTGTGATCTGATCTAGGTGTCCTGCTCCGGCAGGGGGATTGGACTAGATGATCTTTCGAGGTCCCTTCCAATCTCTAACATTCTGTGATTCTGTGTGATTCTGTGATTCTGTGGTATAAATCTTGCATCAGTGCCCAGTTGTCAAGTTCTGTTTACCTCCTAAGTTCTGTTCAGGTTTTCCCTCAGAAAAACTGAAACAAAATCCTGCGCTTTGAGTATTATCAATGCAAATTTTTAACTCAATGAATATTGTTAAGATCTGTTCGATGTTAGTTTGGGTCTGCCTGGGTTGCCAGGATGCCTTATCTTATGTAGAGAGGAAGTCTGGGGTTCTCTCTTTTGGTTGATCGTGGTTTCTTTGGTAAAAAGGCTGTGTCCAAGACCCACTATCCAGGAGTGCAAAGTGCCCAATGGCAAACCCTAGAGAAATAGGCCACTCACTCAGAAATCTGTTATCTCCACATCCAGCATATTGTTTCCTTATCAGGAGATACCAATTTTGGAACAACTTGATTTCCAAGTATGAAGCAGTTCCACAGACCATTTGGGCTTGACCTTCAAATGCTTTTGATAGATACAAGCCTTGAAAATGACCCTCTGCACCCTGGAAATTCTCACATATAGGAATGTGAATTTGAGACCAACACAGTGAACTACTAGTGTAAAACCTACAGCAACTTCATGATCATGAGTATTTGCACAGCTAACTAATCCAGAGAGCTTTCATCAGCCAGCCAGGTACAGAAACAGGTCACCCAGCTGCTGTGGCCAGTTCACTCAGGGTTTACCTGGCAAACTTGGAATACTTGCCATGACACTCCTGTGGTCATTTTAGCAATGATTTCTTGGAAAAACTGTTCATGAGATGATAGCCTCAAGCTGCAAAAGAACCTTCAATATTTTAGTCAAAAAGCGCTGCCTTTCTTTTCTTTTTTCTGAGGGCTAAATGCTCTGTGCAAGCTCTTGACTACAACTAGCTAACCCTGCCTTCTAACCCACAGGTTGGGGCAGTGCCATGAGCCAGCCCCATATAACCAGCCCCACACAGCCCTGCTGCTCACCCACTGGCCCCGGGCACTCCCTGCTGTCCCATCAATGTGCTACTGTTATCCCAGCCCTACTCACATATTAGGCAAATCCATCTTTTTCTTTTTTTTTTTTTTTTTTTTTGTTGTTGTAGATATATATTCTCTCTTATTTAGGCAGAGAACAGCAGATCCATGTTTATGTGTACATAACTGTCTGTATCATTTCTGAATACCTCAGCACCCCTCAGGGACATACTTATGCCAATTTGTCAAAATTTGAGGAAGTTCTCTCCCTTTACATCATTTCACTGATTGCCTATCTGATCTTCCTGTTTGTTTCCTTTTGCAAGTCCAACATAAACTTGGGTGCAATTGAGGCACTGCGAGGTCCTGTTGCATTCAGGGGAGCCAGACTGGAATGGGTGTAATCCAGCATCGATTCACTCAGAGCGGGGCAGGTTAGATGGCAGGCTAAGCATAATGCCAGTTTCTGAACACCCCACCTGATGTGTCCATCTGCAGAGAAGTCACCCAAATTGGTCAGAGCTGCTGGTGCCAGCTTTTATTTTGGGATCCAGCTGAGAAGCCTGGATTTAGCTCCTCTCAGGAACTGGATCCAAACTTGCATCTCACATCAAAGCATGTCACCCTATCACACTTCTGCCATTCATGCAAGTCTTGCAAATTTCATTTGCCTGGGACAGGAAAATATCATTTTATTGGTATTTAACAAACACACACGCAAAAAAAACCAAAAAACCCTAGACTCCTGTTTCACCTTCATTAGAAAAGCTGATCTTATGACTAGACTTGTAAATGTTCTTCATCGTTTTGCAAGGTTGCAGTGCAGAATATGGGACTTAGAGACCCAAATTCCAGTTGCAGGGTTCATCAGTGATTTAATATTTAACAAGAAAGGGACATTTGTCAGTCACACCTGTTGTAAGTACACAGCTGTATTTCCCCCAGCTATCGATGTGAAGTGGACAGATACTGTTTTAACAGCTCAACAGGTCTCCAGGTATTTTTAATCCCTCTCCTCCTGCTCTGTTCTTCTCTCAGGCAATCAGCTTAGGTCAGACTCACCTCGGTGGCCCAGCACAGCAGTCTGCATTTAGAGACAGAAAATCTGAATCTTCGCACTGCTGACCTTATTGTTTGACAGACGATTGATTGCGAGTCGTCAGGTTTCAGCCATTCAAAGGGATCAACCTCTGGAGAAGAAAAGCAGAAAGAAGGAATGAACCCGTACACAGGATGAGGGCACTAGTGCAGCTGAACTGACAAACAGCGTTAGGCTGATTTCCCTTCACGTGGACAAACGGGAATGAAAAGAGGTTCTCTCAGCTCTTCCAGCAGAACACAGCCAGACAGAAGTGCGCAGCACCCTGAGTGCCCACATGGCCCGCAGAGAAGGGGGTGCAGGCGAGAACCAGCAAGGGCTGGGTGAGACTGGTGTCCCCCTCCAGGGCTTCCAGATGGAGCAGAAGCTCTGTGTTTCTCCCTGTGTGCCCGTGCCCAGTTTATGCTTTGGTCTAGCCAGAGCAAGAGGCACTGCCTAAACCAGAGACAAGGCGGGATGGGTAACAGGGTTGGTCACAGAAGGGACAGCAGTGGCCAGGTGAGGGCTGGGGGTCGCCAGCACATTCCCAGCGCTGTCTGACTGCCAAAGGGCAGTGGGCATGGGAAGGGCAATGGGAACAGCTGGAGCAGAGCGCCTGAGTGTCCTGGAGGCAGGGTGAGGCCACCTCTGATGGACTCTACTTGAATCTCCCACATTTAAGTGCCCCTAAGTGCCCATCACTGCGTTCCTGGCTCTGGTGCAGGACAGAGGGAGCTGTTCTAGATATTTAAAATGAAGATGGAAAAATAACATGTTTGGCCGGAAGAAGGATTTTACAACATTTCATAGACTCATCATGGGGATTTATTTAAATACTAAGTTTCAAAAGTTGCATAACAAGCAAATAGCTGCAGATAATTTTTCGGCATCTCACCAGCACTACAAACAAGACACATTTTTCCAATAGTCAATCACAGTATTGGAAATATGTTTCCTCCCTTGAGATGATGGTAATGAAGATTGTCAAAAGGGGATTTTAAAAAAAAAAAAATCTTCAAGCTGGAAATATTTAATACAACTTTGAGAAAATATTTGTCCACATTTTTATTCTCTAAATCTCCTTTCATAAATATATTTAATGTAATCTATGCAAGACAAATATGACCACTTGTTTCCCAGACATACTCACCTACTGCAATGAACTCTCACTCCGTATTACTCAGTATAATAGTCAGTATAACTGCATTAGCAAATGGGTCTGTACAGACTATTTAAGTCTGCTGAGAAGCAGAGTATGTTAGTCAGATAAGATATAGCTTTGTGGGAAGAACTATTTGCTATATAAATGCATAGCGCAGTAACTCAAAAATGTGGCAAACCTTGTGCCCTTTTGAGACCATGACTTACAGGAGACCAGTCTCTCCCTGTTCCTCTCCGCAGCGGGGACTTGGGGTCCACTGAGGCTCTGGCCTTGCTCAGCAGCCTGTGCTACTCACCTGTGCCTCATGTTCTTTGTTAAAAGTATGGTAGAAAAATCTAGCTTTTTTTTTTTTTTTTTTTTGCTATATTTAAATTGCAGGTTTTGATTGCCCTTTGTTCCCCTTATTGTATTGTATTTATCCAAACCATGACATCAAATGTCTGGAGTACTATAGCCTGGAGGAAATCAAAGGTAACAACCAAGAACTCAAATGAGCAAAAATTCTAGTTTTGAATCCTGTTGTAGTTGAACCTGATGCTCATCTCAGCCTGGAAAACTTTTTCAAAGGGAAGCAGCATAATCCCAGCCAAAACTAGGAAAATACCTGTTGAGAGTGTGTGACCACATCCTCCAGTTCCTCATTCAGAGCTGTCACTTTCCTCGTCTCACAAACAGAAAAGTCCCATTAGAAGATATCTAGCAAAGAGCTCTCTCCACCTCACCAGCAGCCCTCTACTCTCCACCTGAGCCACAGCTCAATGCAGTTGCATGCATTTCTACTAGCTTTTCTTTAAAGTATCTGGTTTTCACTGGCTTGGGTTCTTTTTGATGTTGCTGCACTTCCAGAATGAAATGAAACTGGAGCTTCTACCTTTCGTTCAAACGGAGATGGTATTTCCCTAGAAAATATTTTAATTTTCCCTAGAAATGTTTTCATTTTCACAAAAGGTTCAATGAAGCTAAATTTCCAAAGTTACATATAACTTACCAAGGTTTTGACTGACAACAGAAATAAATTGGAAAAGGATACCTCTGTGGTTTTATTTAAAAATGCTTTTCTTCTATTATTCTTAATATTTTGTGATGTCGCATGCAGTAAGAAGAACTTTAAGACATCAGCATTACAACATGGCACTCTGATTCAGGATTTGATATTAGACTCATTGGGCCTTTAGGACACAAGTTAGGCTGCAAATTTCCAGTCTATTTTTTTATAAACTATTTGCAAATGATATGTATTACAAATGTTTGCTCATTTAATTAGAACATAAAAGATTTTCCTCTTTGACTGGACCTTGCTTCTGACCCTTCTTGCCTGTGTGTGGTTTGGATTGTTCTTGGCTAATGAGATATAGGATATGTACTAAACATTTACACATTAAAGGCATCCTTCATTCAGCATGAAGGTGTTGATACATCAAGGATACCTCAAACATGCTGAGATTCCAACAACTTGTCAGACAAATTAGCACCTTACCAATCGGGGGTAAAATTGAGTTTCACATTTCTCCCTGGTGGGAAGAAAAAAATCAAAAATCACTGTGGTTTAATGCTTTCTTTGTAAATATGAACACAAAGGGCTTTATCACCTCTGTAGTGTAAATTATAGACCCCACTGACTATCTGATTTTTAATTCATTGGTTTTAAATGATCCCAGGCAGTTCAGAGCAAATCCATTGTGTCATTCCTCTGTTAGGGAAAACATCTCCCCTCTAAGTTTATTTCTTTCACAATTATTTAAAATCTACATCTATAAATTAAAATGGAAGGAAATCAAAGTCTCAAATCTGTATGTTCCGCTAGCACACAGCTACGAGGGGCTTTTAGCCCAAACTCTAAGGAGTACGTGGAATTAAGGGACTATATGTCAATGAAACTATAAAGGTTGAGATTATTAGGTTTCTTTTCAGACGACTAGTGGTGAAAATTAGTGCTCAATGCTTCAACTGCTGGCACTGTGCATGGGACATTCGGAGCACCAAAAAGACCTACTGTCAGATAATCCAGCCTAATAAAGTATCCCAGCTGAATAACTGGGCTGGGAGTAAGGTTAAGATCAATGGAAGGTGCTATAGACACTCCAGCAGAAACCAATGACCATCCTGTGCCTCTAAGTCACAAACCATTACGCAGTGTGTACCAGGGAGATCGTAACACCAAGTGTTGCCTACACAGGATTTGGGGAGAGGGAGTTATCACAATCCTCCAAACAGGAATTATTTATGCATCAAAAGGGCTTTCTTGAACTTGAATACCTCACCATGATCCCATCATAAACATACATTTTCCAAGATTATGAGGTCAGCAAATCAAATCAACGTATAATCAAAGCAAGAGGGGGCCTAAGGTTTCTGTAGAGATCAGGTATGTACCTGGAAGTCATTCCTCACTTTCCTCTTGGCAACTTCTTCATTCTCAATAATCTCAAATTCGGCAGATTTTTTTTTTTTAGTACAGAAAAGGAATTTGTGGAGGGCCTGCCTGCTTGAAGTTTCTTGAAACTCCTTTCAGAAGGAACTGTCATCACACTAATGAATTTAATCATCAGCCCATCTTCATTTATCATTAAACCCTAATATAAAAAAAAAAATACATACCTCTCTGTTCCACACCTGGGTATCTGCTCAATGTGGCTGTTACCCTTTGGCCACAACTTCCCCTTGACTAGGACAGGACAGCTTAACTGGTGTCCTGTGTGCAGTCATCTCTGTTCAAAGATTCAAAGCTCATATTAAACTCATTACAGAATAGTTGCCTGGGAAAAGAGTGTTACCAGCAGCAGGTATTTAATTCTGAGGATGCCAATTCCTTTTCTGCATGTGTGCTTTTCAGAGTTATCCGTACAAAGTGAGCAGGGCTGTTAGTGCCCAGCATCTGTGACAAGGCAGACAAGGGCTGCTGAGGCGGAGGTATGGGATTGAACACTGACCATACGGGCATTGCACAGGCATGTCAGACTTGTAAATCAGATTGTTATACAAAGAACTTCATCTAGACATCTAGAGAAGATAAAAGATTTCTGGTTTTCATAGTACATGGTTGTATGGAGCTTCAGAGCAGTGCTCCTGCTCAGTAACATACATTACATATATTAAAACACTTGTACAGGTTTTTGCCTTGAAGGAAAAAATAGCCCAAAGAAAAAGATGTAGAATGTCTTAACTCTTAAAAGATAAATTTTTGTTCCCGTACATATAGTGACATGATTTAGAAATACGTATTTAGAAGGAATGAATTCACTGACAGGATCATAAACCTGTAGATAAGTGTTGGTGTTTGACTAAAACAATAATGGCAAGCGCTAATTGCACGTAGTCTGTTGCATGGCTACTGGAATCAAGTAGTGAAGAGGACCACAGTTCCTTATTAGCTAGGACCACCTAGAGTGATGAAAAATTTGAATGATCAAAGAGAAGACAGTTTTATGCTGCAAATGTTGATATACTCTTGAGCTTTCTAGCACAGTTTAAGATCCAACATGACCACTTGACATATTAACTACTGAACAGGGACGTGAGTGCAGTATCAGACTACAAAAGTTTTGTTTGTGTCAAAGACAAGTGAATATTATTCAGTGTCATATTCCTATTCCCTACTGTATCACAAATTAATTTTGTACTAATATCAGAGTTCAACAACTTATTTTTGCCTACTCTAATCAAGAATGCCTTTCTTCCTAACACCAAAGCGTGAGAAATCCTATCCTGTTTTCACTGAATATCCACAGTGGTCGCTTGGTAGATGGGGTGAAAAAATTTCAGGACATAATTTCTTTGTAGAAATCCAGAGTAATCCAGAGTGATTATTTACTTTTCATAACTTGGTCATCCAATCCCATGGAATTGTTTCAGTGTCTTGACTGAATAGCTGCAGTGTTGCAAAGGGAACAATTTATGGTGTCTCCGTAGTATTTTTGGTCATGCCTGGACTCATACAAGGCCCAGTCAGTCTTTCCTTAAAACAATTTTGTGAACAAATACCTGTTCCCATGAATGTCTGTAAATCATAGAATCATAGAATCATAGCATCATTAAGGTTGGAAAAGATCTCAAGGATCATCAAGTCCAGCCGTCAACCCAACACCAATACTAACAACACCACAAACATGATTGGAATAAGCTCTGCTTTGGAACTGAAGCTCAGCTGAAGAGGGAAGATTGTCTCACAGAATTCAAGCAGCTCTAAATTCTCTGAGCTAATCTGCAATTTATTCACATACATCTAAAGTAATTTTGTTTGCTGATGTTCAGCCTCCAGCTTTCAGACCATTCAGTAAGTCCTGGCTTTTGTTTCTGTGATTCATCGAATCAAATCTACTCTGTGGATATAGAAAAGCCTTCAGGTTCAAGTGAGAGGTGATGGAAAGAAATCTGTGTAAAGAAACCTGAAACACTAATTTTAAATTCTATCTTTAAAAACTATTTTAAATTATGACTGAATGAGAGTTATGATCTCCTCTGAGATAACTTTCACTTAACATAACTGTGGGACATTAGCAGGAGACAGATACAGTCAAATAACAACCTGATGCTTCCTGTAAAGGCGAGTTTTGCTAAATAGTGTTACCCTCCATACCCAATGGTTTAGTATTTTTCTCTAAAAGCTCTTCACAACTTTTGGCCTGACTGCCTCTAAATTCTCAAAATCACTAGACTCTTAAGGGGTTAAGTACCTTATCATAGCAGGCATAATTTTTATATTTAGTATATTGATGTTTATATTACATATATAATATATATACTACTATATAAACATGGAACACATTTAATGTTTATCACTAAATAAGCACCATACATTAGCTGGAAAAATATTCACAGGTATTAAGTTTGGATTCTCTGAAGTCTGGAATCAAGCAAATAGATCTCAATATAAAATGGATAACTGCCTAACTAGAAAAGTTGCCACCACCTCCTTGCCAGTGTCTAAAATCCACTTTCTCATCCCTAAAATGTCAGGATGCCTTTGTTGCAACAGCTTGACAGAAGTTTAAGAGAAGAATGAACTGGTGCAGAAGATCATGTGCTCCACTACGCTACAAAGTCAGCATTGCTTCACAGAGCCCTCAAGCTTACTGTAGAGTTGCCCCGATCTCATTTGAGTTTGCTTTTTCAGACCATTTAATCCTTAATCCTGTGCAACACTACTACAGAATTGGGAATGAGCCTAACACCTAAATTCTGCATTTTTGAAGGCACAATGACAACCATAGTTTAGAGTTCAACTATAAAATAAAGTATCCATGTTCAGATTTGGGGAATTGATTTAACCTTTTGGAAAAAATTAGAGGCTGGGGCTGTCAACTTTGAACCGTCTCCGTGTTTAAGGTTCAGACCTCATTAGTTTTGGCTAGGAATAGTCTCTAATTACTAAGAGAGTTTCCTCAAGTTGCACTTTAGAGATTCATCTCTTTTTTGTAAGCTGTAAAGTATTAATAAAAAGCAAAAAACTGTAGGAAAATTAGCATTGATGGATGTTTTCTTACCCTCCATCAGGAAATTATGTACTTGAAACTCATTACAGATCTTCATAGAAACTCTGCTGAATGTGCCTTGGGCTTTGTGCTGATCAGCACACACGGAGTTTACTGCATAATTCATCTCTCTGGTGTCACAGTTAATGTATAACATGTATTTCCTGTTAATTATGAAAATAAAAATGCAGCCTTTCTTTTAGAAACATAATCACGAAATTACTACAGAAATTAAGAAACATGGGAGTTGCATTGCACCCATTTTAGACAAAACTTTTTTTTTTTCTTTTAAGTCAGTATTACCTCCTGCATGGAAATAAAAGGAAAGCATTGCATTGAGAACTCACCAAATATTCTTTGCTTCTCCTTCGTGCACCAGGCAAGGCCTCTCCCCTGAGGCCACACAAGGAGAGGTGGGTGGGATCCCTGTTGTCCCGCTGGCTGCCCGGGCCACCCTTCTCATTGGAGCTGTAGGCTGGCGTGTGGTCCACTTAACTTTCTTCCTCAGAGAGAGGCTTGGATGTATTCATGTCTCTTTTCATGGATGTCAATGAAACATTAGGCATCCTGTATCTCATTTTCCTCATTCAAGGTTGAAGATTATTCAGTAATATTCTACTTCACTTCATCCATCCATCTATACGAGTCCGTTCAGCTTCCCTTACCAAAAGAGTGGAGAAACAAAAATCCCATCTCAGTGTCATACCCACATCAATATGTCTTATGAAGTTATATTGGCTGACACCCTGAAGCCGTAGGTTTTTTTAAGAGTAAAGTGATGGAGTAAGAGAAGGAAAGGAGCAACACCATAAATCTGAAAATACACCATTCTTACTTCGAATGAGAAGGGGGAGGAGGAGGCTTATCTGTACACAACAGTGCATTTGGCCCCCATATTTTCACTGATACACTGATTATTCTGCTTCAGAGAAACAATCCTGTGCTGGGATTATTTGCTCTGTGGCTAGTGAAGCAACTGGATTAATATTGTTTTCACAGTTCACACTAGCATCACATCAATAACTACCAACTTGATAGTCCAGTGGATGGCATAGGTCTGTTCTAACCATAAGATTGCAGTCCCTGCTTGGAGTATACTCAGGAAGTACAGTGCGCAGTTCCTCAAGGAATTAATCTATATTTTGTGATCATAGGTATGTGCATCACGTCAGAAATGCAACCACATGTAGCTTGAAGCCTACCTGAGATGCTCTGTACCAGCTGCAAGACACCTGGGAGCTACAGGGGAAATAGTAAATGGTAATGGTAAAGCCACAAGACAGCTGCCTCTGGATCCAGCTAAATCCTTTTCCCCAGGCAAGTTTGATGGGGCCCTTGGAGATCGAATATTATCTCTCACTTGTGAGGCAGTCCCATAGTTCTCCCTTTTCAGAAACTTTCAGGTGATATTCGCTTTTGACTCTTACCCACATGAAATTCTTCATTCATAATTGCTAAGGTCAGTAAAGTTGACTAGCTGCCTAGAGCGATATAAAGTTGTGTATTGGCAGTAGCACCAGTGACCTCTAGAGAAACAAGTAAATCTGGATAAAGAGACGTATTATGAGTAGTGGTGTCCGGGAACAAAGATAATTTTCCATTTCCTCAGCTATGAAAAGACCTGCAGCAGAACCCCACCAAAATTATTCTGCAGGACAAGAGCACGACTTTGGTAGCTTCTCCAGGATGTTTCAACTTCACTGTTCCTTGTACAGATGTGAAAAAGAAATTTAACTACTGGAACTGATGGTTACAGGGTTCTGGCTGTAAAAAA